>NC_088230.1:16218721-16482096 GCF_036934945.1 Oncorhynchus masou masou | reverse complement strand
CTACATTTCTCCTAACTAGCTCATTCTCTCTTTCCCCACCTGTTCTCTCTTCCCCTCTGATTAGGTTTCTATTTCTTTCTCTGTTCCTGCTACTTTCAGTGTCTGATTCTTGTTTGTGTTTTTTGATGCCAGAAGCAAGCTGTCGTCTCGTTTGCTTCCACCTTGTCCTGTCCTGTCGGAGTCTGCATGGCAGGTGCAGCCTGCATTATACTACGTTCTTTTGTTCCATTGACTACGTTGGAAGAGGATTTATGCCATTCCTGTTTTTATTAAAGAACTCTGTTTTCTGTTAAAACCGCGTTTGGGTCTTCACTCAAGTTCATAACAGAAGAATCAGACCAAGAATGGACCCAGCGGCTCCGGACCCTTTTCACTCCGCCGTCGAGATCAGGGGGCGATGCTAGGCAGACACGAGGAAATGTCTGCTGCTCAACATGCCGTTGAGACCCTGGCCGTCCAAGTCTCCGACCTCACAAGACGGGTTCACCAACTCCACCTCGATCCACCGCCCACTTCCAGGGTTTCCGAGTCTCCGGGCCCAGGATCAACAACCCGCCGTGTTACTCTGGGGAGCCCACTGAGTGCCGCTCATTCCTCACTCAGTGTGATGTGTTGTTCTCTCTCCAGCCCAACACCTCCCAGGAGCGCAGCCAGCATCGCCTACATCATTTCTCTCCTTACCGGACGGGCGCGTGAGTGGGGCACGGCGGTCTGGGAGGCGGGCTGAGTGTATTAACCAGTATCAGGACTTTAAGGAGGAGATGACCACGGGTTTTTGACCGTTCTGTTTTGAGGCTTCCAGGGCCCTGTCTTCCCTATGTCAGGGGAATAGATCCATAACGGATTATTCTATTGAGTTTCGCACTCTCGCTGCCTCTAGTGACTGGAGCAGGCCGGCTTTGCTCAGCTCGTTTTCTGGAGGGTCTCCACGTCGGGTTAAGGATGAGATCCTCTCCCGGGAGGTTCCTTCCAGTCTGGACTCCTTAATAGCTCTCGCTATTCGCATGGAAACGACGGTTTGATCTTCGTCGCCGAGCTCGTGGAAAGGAGCTCACGTTGTTCTCCGTTGCTCCCCTCTCCACATCACTGCCACCTGCCGCATCACTGCCCCCCCCCCCGGCTCGGATGCTGAGCCTATGCAGCTGGGGGTATTCGCATCTCGGCCAAGGGAGGAACGGAGAATCCAATCGCCTCTGTCTCTACTGCGGCTCCGCTGGTCATTTTGTCACCTCATGTCCAGTAAAGGGCCAGAGCTCATCAGTAAGAGGAGGGCTACTGGTGAGCGCAACTACTCAGGCCTCTCCTTCTGGATCACGCACTACCTTTCCGGTCCATCTCCGCTGGCCGGTTCATCTGCTTCCTGCAGTGCCTTGATAGACTCTGGGGCGGAGGGCTGTTTATGGCCGAGACCTGGGCTCGGAGACATGACATTCCTCTCAGACAGTTAGGGAGCCCAGGGCCTTGTTCGCTTTAGATGGTAGTTCTCTCCCCAAGATTCAGCGTGAGACGCTGCCTTTAACCCTCACTGTCTCTGGTAATCATAGCGAAACCATTTCTTTTTTAATTTTTTCGTTCACCTTTTACACCTGTTGTTTTGGGTCATCCTGGCTAGTGCGCCATAACCCTTCTATTAATTGGTCTAGTAATACTATCCTATCCTGGAATGTTTCTTGTCATGTAACCTGTTTAATGTCTGCTATCCCTCCTGTTTCCTCTGTCTCTTCTTCACAGGGAGGCCGCAAGCGATTTGACAGGGGTGCCGGAGGAGTATCACGATCTGCGCACGGTGTTCAGTCGTTCAAGGCCCTTCTCCCTCCACACCGGTGTATGGCTGTATTGATCTCCTTCCGGGAACTACTCCCCCGGGGTAGATTATACTCTCTGTCGGCTCCCGACGTAAGGCTCTCGAGGATTATTTGTCGGTTTCGCTCGCGCGCGGTACTATAGTCTCCTCCTCCTCCCCCGCCCCGGCGCGGGGTTCTTTTTGTTCAGAAGAAGGACGGGTCCCTGCGCCCATGCGTGGATTATCGAGGGCTGAATGACATAACAGTTAAGAATCGTTATCCGCTTCCTCTTATGTCTTCAGCCTTCGAGATCCTGCAGGGAGCCAGGTTTTTCACCAAATTGGACCTTCGTAACGCCTACCATCTCGTGCGCATCAGGGAGGGGGGCCCGAGTGGAAGACGGCGTTTAACACTCCGTTAGGGCACTTTGAATACCGGGTTCTTCCTTTCGGCCTCGTTAACGCTCCAGCTGTCTTTCAGGCACTAGTTAACGACGTCCTGAGAGACATGCTGAACATTTTTGTTTTCGTTTACATGGATGATATCCTGATTTTCACCGTCTCTCTCGATTCATGTTCAGCACGTGCGGCCCGCGTCCTCCAGCGCCTTTGGAGAACTGTCTTTATGTGAAGGCTGAGAAGTGCACTTTTCATGCCGCCTCTGTCCCTTTTCTCGGTTCCGTTATTTCCGCTGAGGGCATTAAGATGGATCCCGCTAAGGTCCAGGCTGTCATTGATTGGCCCGTTCCTAAGTCACGCGTCGAGCTGCAGCGCTTTCTGGGCTTCGCTAATTTCTACCGTCGTTTCATCCGTAATTTCGGTCAGGTGGCAGCTCCTCTCACAGCCCTTACTTCTGTTAAGACGTGCTTTAAGTGGTCCGTTTCCGCCCAGGGAGCTTTTGATCTTCTTAAGAATCGTTTTACATCCGCACCTATTCTTGTTACACCTGACATCTCTAGACAGTTTGTTGTTGAGGTTGGACGCGTCAGAGGTGGGCGTGGGAGCCATTCTTTCTCAGCGCTCTCTCTCTGACGGCAAGGTCCATCCTTGCGCGTTTTTCTCTCATCGCTTATCGCCGTCAGAACGTAACTATGATGTTGGTAATGCGGGAACTGCTCGCCATCCGCTAGCCCTAGGCGAATGGCGACAGTGGTTGGAGGGGGCGACCGTTCCTTTTGTCGTTTGGACTGACCATAGGAACCTTGAGTACATCCGTTCAGCCAAACGACTTAATGCGCGTCAGGCTCGTTGGGCTCTGTTTTTCGCTCGTTTCGAGTTTGTTATTTCTTATCGTCCGGGCTCAAAAACACCAAGCCTGATGCTTTATCTCGTCTCTTCAGTTCTTCTGAGGTCTCCACCGACCCCGATGGGATTCTCCCTGAGGGCGTGTTGTCGGGTTGACTGTCTGGGGAATTGAGAGGCAGGTAAAGCAAGCACTCGCTCACACTCCGTCGCCGCGAGCTTGCCCTAGGAACCTTCTGTTCGTTCCCGTTCCTACTCGTCCGGCCGTTCTTCAGTGGGCCCACTCTGCCAAGTTAGCCGGCCACCCCGGCCTTCGGGGTACGCTCGCTTCCATTCGCCAGCGTTTCTGGTGGCCCACTCGGGAACGTGACGCGCGTCGATTTGTCGCCGCTTGTTCGGTCTGTGCGCAGACTAAATCTGGGAACTCTCCTCCTGCCGGCCGTCTCAGACCGCTTCCCATTCCCTCTCGACCGTGGTCTCACATCGCTTTAGATTTTATCACCGGACTGCCTTCATCAGCGGGGAAGACAGTTATTCTTACGGTTGTCGATAGATTCTCTAAGGCGGCTCATTTCATTCCTCTCGATAAGCTCCCTTCTGCTAAGGAGACGGCTCAGATCATTATCGAGAATGTTTTCCGAATTCATGGCCTTCCGTCTGACGTCGTTTCCGACAGAGGCCCGCAGTTCACGTCTCAATTTTGGAGGGAGTTTTGCCGTTTGATTGGGGCTTCCGTCAGTCTCTCGTCCGGCTTTCATCCCCAGTCTAACGGTCAAGCGAACGGGCCAATCAGACTGTTGGTCGCATTTACGCAGTCTTTCTTTTCGTAACCCTGCGTCTTGGTCAGAACAGCTCCCCTGGGCAGAGTACGCCCACAACTCGCTTCCTCGTCTGCTACCGGTCTATCCCCTTTTCAGTGTAGCCTCGGGTACCAGCCTCCGCTGTTCTCATCTCAGCTCGCCGAGTCCTGCGTCCCCTCCGCTCAGGCTTTTGTCCAGCGTTGCGAGCGCACCTGGAAGGGGTCAGGTCGGCACTTTGCCGTAATAGGGCGCAGACTGTGAGGGCCGCTAATAGCGTAGGACCAAGAGTCCTAGATATTGTTGCGGTCAGAGAGTATGGCTCTCCACTCAGAACCTTCCCCTTAAGACAGCTTCTCGCAAGTTGGCCCCGCGGTTCATTGGTCCGTTCCGTATTTCCCAGGTCATTAATCCTGTCGCAGTGCGACTTCTTCTCCCGCTATCTTCGTCGCGTTCACCCGGTCTTCCATGTCTCCTGTGTTAAGCCCGTTCTTCGCGCCCCCGCTCGTCCCTCCCCCCCCCATCCTTGTCGAGGCGCACCCATCTACAGGGTTCGTAAGATTTTGGACATGCGCCCTCGGGGCCGTGGTCATCAGTACCTAGTGGATTGGGAGGGGTACGGTCCTGAGGAGAGGAGTTGGGTTCCCCTCTCGGGACGTGCTGGACCGTTCGCTGATCGATGATTTCCTCCGTTGCCGCCAGGTTTCCTCTCGAGTGCGCCAGGAGGCGCTCGGTGAGTGGGGGGGTACTGTCATGTCTTGTTATGTCTGTTCCTGTCCTTTCTCTTCATTCTCTCTCTCTGCTGGTCTTTTTAGGTTACCTTCTCTGTCTCTCATCCCTCAGCTGTTCTACATTTCTCCTAACTAGCTCATTCTCTCTTTCCCCACCTGTTCTCTCTTCCCCCTCTGATTAGGTCTCTATTTCTTTCTCTGTTCCTGCTACTTTCAGTGTCTGATTCTTGTTTGTGTTTTTTGATGCCAGAAGCAAGCTGTCGTCTCGTTTGCTTCCACCTTGTCCTGTCCTGTCGGAGTCTGCATGGCAGGTGCAACCTGCATTATACTACGTTCTTTTGTTCCATTGACTACGTTGGAAGAGGATTTATGCCATTCCTGTTTTTTATTAAAGAACTCTGTTTTCTGTTAAAACCGCGTTTGGGTCTTCACTCAAGTTCATAACACCTTTGCACCCCAGTATCTCTACTTGCACATTCATCTTCTGCACATCTACCATTCCAGTGTTTCATTGCTATATTGTAATTACTTCACCAACTTGGCCTATTTATTGCCTTAACTCTCTTATCTTACCTCATTTACACTCACTGTATATAGACTTTTTGTTTTCTTTTGTTCTACTGTATTATTGACTATGTTTTGTTTATTCCATGTGTAACTCTGTGTTGTTGTATGTGTCGAATTGCTATGCTTTATCTTGGCCAGGTCGCAGTTGCAAATTAGAACTTGTTCTCAACTAGCCTACCTGGTTAAATAAAGGTAAAAAAAACACACAAAAAACGCACAGCACTTACACAAATTACTTATGATTGGCTGAGAGATATTGATGATAAAAAGATTGTGGGCGCTGGTATGTTAGACTTCAGTGCGGCTTTTGACATTATCGATCATAGTCTGCTGCTGGAAAAATGTACACCCCCTGTTATATTGTGAATTAAGAGTTACCTGTCTAACAGAAAACAGAGGGGATGCATTAATGGAAGCCTCTCCAACATAACCTCGGTAGAATCATGAATTAACCAGGGCAGCTGTCTAGGCCCATTACTTTAAAAAATCTTTACTAATGACATGCCACTGGTTTTGAGTATTTTGTTTATTTATTTATCCTTTACTTAACTAGGCAAGTCAGTTAAGATCAAAATCTTATTTACAATGACGGCCTACCCCGGCCAAACCCTCCCCTAACCTGGATGTTGATGGGCCAATTGTACTCCGCACTATGGGTCTCCGGATCACGGCCGGTTGTGATGCAGCTAGTGTGTCTATGTATGCAGATGACTCAACACTATACATGTCAGCTACTACAGCAAATTAAATGAATGCACCACTTAATAATGAGCTGAAGTCAGTTTCAGAATGGTTGGAAAGAAATAACTTAGTACTTAATATTTAAAAAACTGAAAGCATTGAATTTGGGACAAATCATTCACTAAACCCTAAATCTCAACTAAATCTTGAATGAATAATGTGTAAACTGAGCAAGTTGCAATGACTAAACTTAGAGTAACCCTGGATTGTTAACTGTCATTGTCAAAACCTGATGCAACAGTTGCTAAGATGGGGAGAAGTCTGTCTATAATAAAGCGCTTCTCCGCCTTCTTAACAGCACTATTAACAAGGCAGCTCATACAAGCCTTAGTTTTGTCGTATTGTCCAGTCATGTGATCAGGTGCCACAAACAGGGACTTAGGAAAATTACAATTGGCTCAGAACAGGGCAGCATGTCAATCTCTCAGGGCTCAAAGTAGAGGGGAGATTGACTTCATCGCTACTTGTTTTATTAAGCAGTATTGGCATGCTGAATGCACCAAACAGATAAAAGTACACCTTATGGAACAGCGAGGACTGTGAAGAGACACAGACACAGACACACGCAAACACATGCATTGTAAAACTCAGCAGAAAAAGAAATCCTCTCAATGTCAACTGCGTTTATTTTCAACAAACTTAACATGTGTAAATATTTGTATGAACATAACAAGATTCAACAACTGAGACAGAAACTGAACAAGTTCCACAGACATGTGACTAACAGAAATGGAATAATGTGTCTCTGAACAAAGGGGGGTCAAAATCAAAAGTTAGTCAGTATCTGCTGTGGCCACTAGCTGCATTAAGTTCTGCCGTGCATCTCCTCCTCATGGACTGCACCAGATTTGCCAGTTCTTGCTGTGAGAAATGTGGCAAAGCAATTCACTTTCTGTCCTGAATGCAAACATCATACACCAAGGCACCTGCAAGTTCCCGGACATTTTTAGGGGGAATGGCCCTAGCCCTCACCCTCCGATCCAACAGGTCCCAGACATGCTCAATGGGATTGAGATCCGGGCTCTTCTCTGGCCATGGCAGAACACTGACATTCCTGTCTTGTAGGAAATCACATACAGAACGAGCAGTATGGATGTTGGTATTGCCATGCTGGAGGATCATGTCAGGATGAGCCTGCAGGAAGGGTACCACATGAGGGAGGAGGATGTCTTCCCTGTAACGCACAGCGTTGAGATTGCCTGCAATGACAACAAGCTCAGTCCGATGATGCTGTGACACGCCGCCCCAGACCATGACGGACGCTCCACCTCCAAATTGATCCCACTCCAGACTACAGGCCTCGGTGTAACGCTCATTCTTTCGACGATAAACGCGAATCCGACCATCACCCTTGGTGAGACAAAACCGTGACTCGTCAGTGAAGAGCACTTTTTACCAGTCCTGTCTGGTCCAGCCACAGTGGGTTTGTGCTCATAGGCGACGTTGTTGCCAGTGATGTCTAGTGAGGACCTGCCTTACAACAGGCATACAAGCCCTCAGTCCAGCCTCTCTCAGCCTATTGCGGACAGTCTGAGCACTGATGGAGGGATTGTGCGTTCCTTGTGTAACTCCTGATCTGCCACTGCGGGGACGATCAGCTGTCCGTCCTGTCTCCCTGTTGCGCTGTCTTAGGCATCTCACACATTACGGACATTGCAATTTATTTCCCTGGCCACATCTGCAGTGCTCATGCCTCCTTGCAGCATGCCTAAGACTCGTTCACGCAGATGAGGAGGGACCTTGGGCATCTTTCCTTTGGTGTTTTTCAGTCAGTAGAAAGGCCTCTTTAGTGTCCTAAGTTTAGGTTCCTGAGTTTAGATTTGTGGTAGTAGAGTAGTGGCCTGAGGGCACACACTTAATGTTTTGTGAAAAGTAGTATGAAATGTAATGTCAGGTAAAACTGCCTTAATGTTGTTGGACCTCAGGAGGTTTAGGGAGATGTATGAGAGAAATACAGTGCCTTCAGAAAGTATTCATACCCCTTGACTTATTCCACATTTTATTTTGTTCACCCATTTAGACACAATACCCACAATATTTACATGGGTATTCACACCCCTGAGTCAATACTTTGTAGAAGCACCTTTGGTAATGATTACAGCACTGAGTCTTTCTGGGTAAGTCTGTAAGATCATTCCACACCAGGATTGTGCAACATTATTCTTTCCCAAGTTCTTCAAGCTCTGTCAAGTTGGTTGTTGATCATTGCTAGACAACCATGTTTAGGTCTTGCCATAGATTTTGAATTAGATTTAAGTCCAAATTGTAACTTCGCTACTCAATCTTCTTGGTAAGAGCTCCAGTGTAGGTTTTGTAGATTTGGCCTTGTGTTTTAGGTTATTGTCCTGCTAAAAGATGAATTAATCTCCCAGTGTCTGGTGGAAAGCAGACTAAACCAGGTTGTCCTCTAGTATTTTGCCTGTGTTAAGCTCCATTATGTTTATTTTTTAGTCCTAAAAAACTCCCCTGTCCATAACGATTACAAGCATAACCATTACAATGATGCAGCCACCACTATTCTTGAAAATATGGAGTGGTACTCAGTAATGTGTTGTATTGTATTTGCCCCAAACAAACAGTAATGTAAAATCTAAATGTATGATGTTTTGTATTCAGGACAAAAAGTGAATTGCTTTGCCACATTTTTTGCAGTACAACATTAATGCTTTGTTGCAAACAGGATCCATGTTTTGGAATATCTTTTCCTTCTGTAAATTAGATTAGTATTGTGGAGTAACTGCAATGTTGATGATTCATCCTCAGTTTTCTCCTATCACAGCCAACTCTGTAACTGTTTTAATGTCCCCATTGGCCTCGTGGTGAAATCCCTGTGCAGTTCTGTTCCTCTCCGGCAACAGAGTTAGGAATGTCACCTGTAATTGTACTTATTGAATCAAGACATTTCAGCTTTACATTTTTTTATTAATTTGTAAAAAATATCTAAAAACATAATCCCAATTTGACATTATGGGGTATTTATTGTGTGTAGGTCAGTGCCATTTCTTTTTGACCCTTTAATGCAAGTGTGCACCAGCAACATACTGTTGATTAGCAGTGTTGTTTTTAGCGCTCATGTGATTGCAGAGTTTGCAAAACAAATGGCCACTGGAATGATGCAAATGATAATGATATCGTTCTCCCAGGCAGGCAGAGGCTACTTTGTAGTAAACATTTAACTGAGAAGGTTTTTGGGAAATTCTTTAGATCTCTACCAGAAGAAGGTCATGATTAGCATCATCGCTAACGGCTACACAAAGTGAAGACACACACGCACCACACACACAGACATGGGCATTCCAGTGCAGTTTCAGAAAGTTGCAGTAAAATAAGAATCACTGATGCATTTTGTTCATGTCTTATGGTTAACTTGAGCAAATTAATACATGTTCTAATAAGTTCAATTCATTTAGTTGATTTCCTATTAAGTTCATTGCATTTATTTTATATTGTTGAATTACATTTTAATATCTGGTTCCCGTGATTCTGTCTGCATTCTCCGCAATGTGGATTTTATAGGGCACTATTGTCACGACTTCCGCCAAGGTCCATATCCAGCACCACAGCTGGGAGGTGCTGCACGTAGGGCGACCTGAGGAGGGGCCGGTCCATGCACCATCTGCGGCCGCAGAGGGCGCACTGCCGGTCGGTCGGTGCTGGAGAGGTTCCTCTGGGAGTCAAGGCAGCAGGCAGGGCACTCTTGTGTCACCCCAGGTGAGTCGGCACCAGGCTCACCCAGAGGCCTCTGTTGCACACATGTTTGTGTATATTCATTTTCCTGAGTTTTCCCCGCATTCCCAGCATAAGGTGCTCGTAAATTCAGGCAACAGAGGGCTTTCCCGGGGTGAGGGCTTTCACGGGGTGGTCAAGAGAGTGCTCGGGGAGTTGTTTAGGGGCTTCCGTCGGTGTGACTACGGTGGAAAGTCCAGACGGGTCTCCACCGTGCGCATCCCCTCTGAAAATGCCGATTTTGCTCTCGTTACCCCCTACCTCTCATAACCAGTGTGATTGAGTCAATGCATGGGGCACGCTTCTTCACAAAATTGGATCTCAGGAGCGCTAACAATCTGGTGCGTATCCAGGAGGGGGACGAGTGGTAGATGGCATTTAGTACCACCTCAGGGCACTATGTGTACCTCATCATGCCGTACGGGTTGATGAATGCTCCATCAGTCTTCCAGGCCTTTGTAGACAAGATTTTCCGGGGCCTGTACGGGCAGGGTGTAGTGGTGTATATCGACTACATTCTTATATGCTCCGCAACACACGGCGAGCATGTGTCCCTGGTGCGCAGGGTGCTTGGTCGACTGTTGGAGCATGTCCTGTACGTCAAGGCTGAGAAATGCCTGTTTTTCCTACCTCATTTCCACTTCAGGGGGTGCCCACATTACAGCCGTGCCTAATTGGCCAACTACCACCACGGTAAAGGAAGTGCAGCGGTTTCTAGGGTTTTCCAATTACTACCGGAGGTTTATCCTGGGCTTTGCTCAGGTAGCGACTCCCATTACCTCGCTTCTGAAGTGGGGACCGGTGCATTTGCAGTGGTCAGCTGAGGCAGACAGGGCTTTTGGTCAGTTGGGGGCTCTGTTTACCTCGGCAAGGTGGGCCATGTTTTTTACCTGTTTTGTTTTACCCTATCCTACAGACCAGGTTCCCAGAACGCGAAGGTAGACTCACTGTCCCGGATGTATGACACATACTCCCGGCCTCTTGCCTGGTGGCACCGGTAGTGTAGGAGCTGGACGCGGACATCGAGCGGGTGTTACGCACAGAGCCCACTCCCCTCCAATGTCCAGCTGGGCGTCTGTACAATCCGTCTGCTGTCCACGACCGTTTGATCTATTGGGCCCATACGTCACCCTCCTCTGGTCATCCGGGCATCGGTCGGACAGTGCGCTGTCTTAGTGGGAAGTACTGGTGGTCCACTTTAGCTAAGGACGTGAGGGTTTATGTCTCCTCCTGCTTGGTGTGCGCCCAGTGCAAGACCCCTAGGCACTTCGCCAGAAAGAAGTTACAACCCTTACCCCTTCCACAACGGCCAACGGCCGTGGTCACACCTGTCGGTGGATTTCCTAATGGATCTTCCTCCATCACAGGGTAATTCCACGATCCTGGTCGTTGTGGATCGGTTTTCTAAGTCCTGTCGTCTCCTCCCTTTGCCCGGTCTCCCTACGGCCCTACAGACTGCAGAGGCCCTGTTTACACACGTCTTCCAGCACTACGGGGTGCCTGAGGACATAGTATCTGATCGAGGTCCCCAGTTTACGTCAAGGGTCTGATAGGGCATTCATGGAACTTCTGGGGGTCTCGGTCAGCCTTATGTCGGGTTTTAACCCCGAGAGTAACAGGAAGGTGGAGAGAGTAAACCAGGATGTGGGTAGGTTTCTGCGGTCCTATTGCCAGGACCGGCCAGGGGAGTGGGCGGCGTCCGTGCCCTGGGCAGAGATGGCCCAGAACTCGCTCTGCCACTCCTCCACTAACCTCTCCCCTTCCAGTGCGTACTGGGGTACCAGCCGGTTCTGGCGCCTTGGCATCAGAGCCAGATCGAGGCGCCTGCGGTGGATATCTGGTGTAGGCGCGCTGAGGAGACATGAGACGCCACTCATGTGCACCTTCAGCAGGCCGTGAGGTGCCAGAAAACCTGCACAGACCGCAGTGAGGGCCCGGTGTTCGCACCGGGGGACCGGGTCTGGCTCTCTACCCGAAACCTGCCCCTCCGCCTGCCCTGCTGGAGGTTCCTCCGCCCCCTCTGGACATCGAGGGGGCCCCGGCATATTCAGTTCAATCCATACTGTATTCGAGGCATTGGGCGAGGGGCCTTCAGTACCTCGTGGAGTGGGAGGGGTACGGTCCGGAGGAGAGATGCTGGGTGCCGGTGGAGGACGTATTAGTTCCACCGTCTCCATCCGGATCGCCCTGCGCCTCGCCCTCAGGGTCGTCCCCAAGGCCAGTGTAGGAGCGCTGCTGGAGCCGGGGAGGGTACTGTCACATTTCACCATGTTATTGGATTTAGGTTAAAAGTTAGGTGAAAAAAATATGAAATTCCCTTATTTTGATTACTTTTTCGCAATCCAATCAGTTTTTTTTAAACGTTGATTCAATGTCATTACATTGAATTTATTGGATGAAATCATGTGAAAACAACGTTGATTCAAGCAGTTTTCACCCAGTGCAACTGCGTGACCACTGTGTGATAGACTTGTTTACTGTGATTGCTAAGCAACCGGAAAGCAATGTGCTACCACAAATAGAACAAGGAGATAGCAAGGGTTTGTAAAAAAAAATACAAAATTTGGTGCTACTGCAGCTGCTGGAAGTAGTGCAGCAGACAGAGATGAGGAGAAAGTAGCATGCCTTAATTTTGCAATTGGAACGGTTATAAGGTGACAATGGGCATTTGCCTGACAAAAAAACTTAAGCCAAAATTCCATAACCTTCACAGCCCAACTTCATACTCTAGTTCTCCCACTACACCAATAACTAATAATTTATTTGGGTGGCTATTACTAACAGCTGGTTGTAGGCTTGAGGTGAGGCCGCTGTGGTAATGCACACCAGTGATAACTTCTCTATATGAAGCCTCAACACTCTTAAGTCAGATTTGGGTTGTGACCAGAACTAACACATTGAGAGAGGGAATGTTCTGAGTGGGGTTTGATGGATTTGTGGTGTAATTTTCCTCATGTTGGAGGTTTAGGAATTTGGAATTGATCTTGCTGATTGCGATTGACTTTCTGCCTCTCAAGCAAAACAGGGAAAATGCAGTAAATTCAAAACACACCCATATCACACAATTCCACTTGTATAATTTCTGTGTTTTGGTGATAGATAGAGTATGATAAATATATTTTTAAAACGCCTTCTGACAACATAATCATGTTTCTGCATTTATTGTAAACACACTGTATGTCCGGAGGTGAGAAAAGTTGACATGTTGAAAGGGTCAATGGGACTGTACGAGGACATGGAGATGAGATGGAGACCGAATAACTCATTTGGTAGCGATGTTAAGAATGTTTGTCTTGGAGTCATTCCAGTGGGAGGAATGACCCTATTTATGAGATAAGATTGAAGGCGTCTGTTGAATGTGCGCATGCTTGCGTTTTAGTGTGAGCATTTTGCATTCTGAATGTACCACTAATGAATAGCACAAACCCTTACAGCTCTCGTTACAATCTACAGTAAAACCAGTGGAAATTACTATTGTTCCACTAATTCATTGTCTCATAAATACATCACAGTCTTTTAAGCCTTCTTTTGAACTCTCTTCAACGCCACCGACAAGTCAATCTGTTTTAAAGCTATGAGGTAGTAAGTGACTAACTGTGTATTAAAAACATAAATTATGTTCCTCTTTTAAAATTATTATTCTGTGTTGACTACTTCTTTGTACTCTGGGGTATTATTCCTTTTCTATAGAATTACTGCTGTTTTCCAGCATATTTCCTCGAAGGAATCCCTGATCTTCACAGGAAAGTCCCTCTCTCCTCTCATATCGCTCCAAAGACAACTCTCTCTCTATTTCTCAGGAAAATAGGGAGTGCTGCTTTGCCTGACCTAAATATATACTGGACAAAAATATAAATGCAACATGCAACATTTTCCAAGATTTTACTGAGTTACAGTTCATATAAGGAAATCAGTCAACTGAAATGAATTCATTAGGTCCTAATCTATGGATTTCTCATGACTGGGAATACAGATATGCATCTGTTGACCTCCATTTGGCTCATGCAGCATGACACATCTCCTTCTCATAGAGTTGATGAGGCTGTTGATTGTGGCACGTGGAATGTTGTCCCACTCCTCTTAAATGGCTGTGCAAAGTTACTGGATATTGTTGGGAACTGGAACACGCTGTCGTACACATCGATCCAGAGAATGCCTAATCGGTGACATGTCTGGTGAGTTTGAAGGCCAGGGAGGAACTGGAACATTTTCAGCTTCCAGGAATTGTGTACAGACCCTTACGACATGGGCCTGTGCATTATCAAGCTGAAACATTAGGTGATGGTGGCGGATGAACGGCACGACAATGGGCCTCAGGATCTCATCACAGCATCTCTGTGCATTGCCATTTAATAACATGCCATCGATAAAATGGAATTGTGTTTCTTGTCGGTAGCCCATGCCTGCCCGTACAGCGGTGCTTGAGGCATCACTACAGACACCCTGGTTCGATTCCAGGCAGTATCACAACCGGCCGTGATTGGGACTCCCATAGAGCGGCGCACAATTGGCCCAGCGTCATCTGAGTTTGACAACTGGAGGCTGTCTGTCACGCCCTGATCTGTTTCACCTTGTGATTGTCTCCAACCCTCCAGGTGTCACTTATTTTCACTAGTGTATTTATCCCTGTTTCCTGTCTCTCTGTGCCAGTTTGTCTTGTATGTTCAAGTCAACCAGCGCTTTTCCTGTGTTCCTGCTTTTCTATTCTCTTTTACTAGTCCTCCTGGTTTTGACCTTTTCCTGTTTTTCTGGACTCCATTCCCACCTGCCTGACCATTCTGCCTGCCCTGACCTCGAGCCTGCCTGCCATTCTGTACCTCTGGAACTGGTTTTGACCTTTTGCCTGTCCACAACCATTCTCTTGCCTACCCCTTTTGGATTGTTAATAAACATCCTGGACTCTAACCATCTGCCTCCTGTGTCTGCATCTGGGTCTCGCCTTGTGCCCTTATACCGTCATTGTAAATAAGAATTTGTTCTTAACTGACTTGACTAGTTAAATAAAAGTTAAAAAATGTAATAAAAATAAGAAACATCTCAATTGGGTTGAGGTCGGATGATTGTGGAGGCCAAGTCATCTGATGCAGCACTCAATCACTCTCCTTGGTCAAATAGCCCTTACACAGCTTGGAGGTGTGTTGGGTCATTGTCCTGTTGAAAAACAAATGACAGTCCCAATAAGAGCAAACCAGATGGGATGTTGTATCACTGCTGATCCTGTGGTAGCCATGCTGGTTAAGTGCGCCTTGAATTCCAAATTCAGTGTCACCAGGAAAGCACCCCCACAACACCATCACACCTCCTCCATGCTTCATGGTGGGAACCACACACGTGGAGATCATCCGTTCACATACTCTGCATCTCACAAATACGCGGTGGGTAGAAGCAAACATCTCAAATTTGGACTAATCAGACCAAAGGACAGATTTCCACCGGTCTAATGTCCATTGCTTATGTTTCTTGGACCAAGCAAGTCTCTTCTTCTTATTGGTTTCCCTTAGTAGTGGTTTCTTTGCAGCAGCGTAACCATGAAGGCCTGATTCACGCAATCTCCTCTGAACGGTTGATGTTGTGATGTGTCTGTTACTTGAACTCTGTGAAGCATTTATTTGGGTTTCAATTTCTGAGGATGATAACTCTAATGAACTTATCCTCTGCAGCAGAGGTAACTCTGGGTCTTCCATTCTTATTTTGGTCCTCATGAGAGCCAGTTTCATCATAGCCCTTGATGGTTTTTGCGACTGCACTTGAAGAAACTTTCAAAGTTCTGAAAGTAATGATGGACTATCACTTCTCTTTGCTTATTTGAGCTGTTCTTGCCATAATATGGACTTGGTCTTTCACCAAATAGGGCCATATTCTGTAGACCACCCTTACCTTGTCACAACACAACTGATTGGCTCAAATGCATTAAGAAGGAAAGAAATTCCACTAATGAACTTTTAACAAGGCACACCTGTTAATTGAAATGCATGAAGCTGGTTGAGGGAATGCCAAGGGTGTGCAAAGCTGTCATCAAGGCAAAGGGTGGCTACTTTTGAAGAATATATTTTGATTTGTTTAACACTTTTATTTTTGGTTACTGCATGGTTCCATACAGTATGTGTTATTTTATAGTTTTGATGTCTCCACTAATATTCTACAATGTAGAACTTTTTTTTTAAATAAGAAAAACCCTGGAATTAGTAGGTGTGCCCAAACATTTGACTGGTACTGTAAGTGGCATTGTGATATGTGACAAAAATGCACATTTTCGAGTGGTCTTTTATTGCACCTGTGTAATGCTGTTTAATCAGTTTATTAATATGCCACACCTTTCATGGATTACAATGGCAAAGGAGAAATACTCACTGACATGGATGTAATCTAATTTGTGCACAAGAATGTAGAGAAATAAGCTTTTTGTGCATATGGAAGGAACATTGCTGGGATCTTTTATTTCAACTCATGAAACACGCTTTACATGTTGCGTTTATATTTCTGTTCAGTGTATATCCAAAAGTATCAACATTTGTGCTCATTAGATTCAAGTTAATAAATCAATCATGAGACGGTCACAGAATGGCTATGGTTGGATCTTGAATTAAAAATAAATGTTTCTCTCATGGCTAACTACCAGGAAGTTTGAAAAGACATGCTGAGTGGTTGGGGATCTTATATTCATGAGCTCGCCTTGACTGACCGCTCTATGAAACGCCTATGTCAAGCAACGTGGATGCAGTGAGCGGTGTTGCAGTAAAATCATCTCGAGCAAATTTGGTGAAACACAAAGCAACTCAAACAACATTGAAAATGTATCCATGTTATATATATTTTTTATGCATCTCCCGTTTGGCATGTCACAGCATCACTGACGGATGTGTTGACTTGACAACTGCGTCTGAGTTTTGAACAATCTTCCCCCCCCTTTTGTTCCATAATGGCTGAAGGCCTAGCTAGCCAGTAACTAGTGAACACCAGACACAGATGAAGACCTAACTAGCCAGTAACTAGCGAACACCAGACACTGATGAAGACCTAGCTAGCCAGTAACTATTGAACACCAGACACCGATGAAGACCCTAACTAGCCAGTAACTAGCGAACACCAGACACTGATGAAGACCTAGCTAGCCAGTAACTATTGAACACCAGACACCGATGAAGACCCTAACTAGCCAGTAACTAGCGAACACCAGACACAGATGAAGACCTAGCTAGCCAGTAACTAGCGAACACCAGACACCGATGAAGACCTAGCTAGCCAGTAACTAGCGAACACCAGACACAGATGAAGACCTAGCTCGCCAGTAACTAACGAATACCAGACACAGATGAAGACCTATCTAGCCAGTAACTAGTGAACACCAGACACAGATGAAGACCTAGCTAGCCAGTAACTAGCGAACTCCAGACACAGATGAAGACCTAGCTAGCCAGTAACTAGCGAACACCAGACACAGATGAAGACCTAGCTAGCCAGTAAGTAGCGAACACTAGACACCGATGAAAGGGGAAACATAGAGTGCATTCGGAAAGTATTCAGACCCCTTTACCTTTTCTCCATTTAGTTACATTACAGCCTTATTCTAAAATGGATTAAATAGTTTTATACCTTATCAATCTCCACACAATAACCCAGAATGACAAAGTAAAGGTTTTTAGAAGTGTTTGCAAAGTGATGATGAATATTTTTAATTTAATACGTTTTAGAACAAGGCTGTAACGTAACAAAATGTGGATAAAGGGAAGGGGTCTGAATACTTTCCGAATGCACTGTAAGTGTCTTTGCCATAGATGAATAGCGTTGTACTCACGGACGTTTAGTAAAGCTCAAACCAAGTTTATTCACCCACTGGGTCATTCAGGTGTGTAAGACAAAGACATGGTTCCACCAGTGGTAGTTTACATTATATATCCTCAATTTGGGTGGCACATCCTCCTTCCCTCTAGGCACGAAGTGGGCAATAAAGTGTTCCTTCTCCCTTAATGTGACTTCCTCACTAAACCACATAGCTCCACCCTTATCAGTGCCTGCAACCATGTGTTTGTCTTTACTTTACTCAGTACATTCCAAGCTTAATTGCCTCCACCATATTCATTCCTTCCAGATAACCATTAACTTCTGGTCTAGAAACCAGGCTATGGAACTCCTCATTTCAAGTTTAAGAGTCAGAACCCATCGGTGTAAACTTTTAATTGTATTTGCTGACAACCTACAGTCAAAATGTGCCTTCAGTATTTTGCTATCTAGCTATATAAACCACACACATCTACAAACATGCATTCTCGAATGTTGGTTACATGGCATGACTTATTAAATTAGGTAAGAGAATATCATGTTACCATTGGTGTATTAAAATGAGAGTTAAGGTGATCTCACTTTAATAATTAATCCATGTCTTTGACATGGGGGAGGGGACCAGTAACTTTATGAACAAACATTATCAGTGTAGAAGCAACAGATATTTTTCATACTTTGGTCACCATACTTTGACCTGGTTTCCTTCAAATATAATTCAATTTAATAAAAATCATGAACTTGACTGTTCATGACCTTTAAGTACAACATGCAACATTAATAATTTTTCTACTGGAATTACAAAGCCTATATCAGGTATGTTACAACAAACGCATACCAGCAAATATGCCTTTATTAGTATGTACTTCATCATACATTATGAAGGCATGTACAGTGCATTCGGAAAGTATTCAGACCCCTTGACTTTTTCCATATTTTGTTACGTTACAGCCTTATTCTAAAATTCATTAAGTCTTTTTTCCCCCTCATCAATCTACACACAATATCCCATAATGACAATGCAAAAACAGGTTTTTAGACATTTTTACAAATGTATTACAAATAAAAATTGATGTCACATTTACATAAGTATTCAGACACTTTACACAGTACTTTGTTGAAGCACCTTTGGCAGTGATTACAGCCTCGAGTCTTCTTGGGTATGACGCTAAAAGCTTGGCACACCTGTATTTGAGAAGTTTCTCCTGTTTTTCTCTGCAGATCCTCTCAAGTTCTGTCAGGTTGGATGGGGAGTGTTGCTGCACAGCTATTTTACGGTCTCTCTAGAGATGTTCGATGGGGTTCAAGTCTGGGCTCTGGCTGAGCCACTCAAGGACATTGAGAGACTTGTCCGGAAGCCACTCTTGTGTTGTCATGGCTGTGTGCTTTGGGTCGTTGTCTAGTTGGAAGGTGAACCTTTGCCCCACTCTGAGGTCCTGAGCACTCTGGAGCAGGTTTTCATCAAGGATCTCTCTGTACTTTGCTCCATTCCTCTTTCCCTTGATCCTGACTAGTCTACCAGTCCCTGCCACTGAAAAACATCCCTACAGCATGATGCCACCACCATGCTTCACCGTAGGGATGGTGCCAGGTTTCCTGCAGACGTGAGGCTTGGCATTCAGGCCAAAGAGTTCAATCTTGGTTTCATCAGATCAGAAAATCTTGTTTCTCATGGTCTGAGAGTCTTTAGGTACCTTCTGGTAAACTCCAAGCGGGCTGTCATGTGCCTTTTACTGAGGAGTGGCTTATGTCTGGCCACTCTACCATAAAGGCCTGATTGGTGGAGTGCTGCAGAGATGGTTGTACTTCTGCAAGGTTCTCCCATCACCATTGAGTTCTTGGTGACCTCCCTGACCAAGGCCCTTTCCCCCCGATTGCTCAGTGCGGCCAGCTCGAGTCTCATAGCAAAGGGTCTGAATACTACTAAAAATATATTTAAGCAATTTTAGAATAAGGCTGTAATGTAACAAAATGTGAAACAATTCAAAGGGTCTGAATACTTTCCGAATGCACTGTATGTAAGCTCACATGGTAAGAACTCCACATGGTAAGAACTATGTCTATCTGAGTGTCCATGCTTCATTGGTCTCACATGAACTCCTATCCTGGACCTTCTCACAAGGCAAAATCTCACATGACCTTCAGTCCTGGTATTTCTCCAGAGGCAATATCTCACAGGACCCTCCATCCTGGACCTTCTCCCAAGGCAATATCTCACAGGACCCTCTGTCCTGGATCTTCTCCCAAGGCAATATCTCACAGGACCCTCCGTCCTGGACCTTCTCCCAAGGCAATATCTCACAGGACCCTCTGTCCTGGACCTTCTCCCAAGGCAATATCTCACAGGACCCTCCGTCCTGGACCTTCTCCCAAGGCAATATCTCACAGGACCCTCCGTCCTGGACCTTCTCCCAAGGCAATATCTCACAGGACCCTCCATCCTGGACCTTCTCCCAAGGCAATATCTCACAGGACCCTCCATCCTGGATCTTCTCCCAAGGCAATATCTCACAGGACCCTCCGTCTTGGACCTTCTCCCAAGGCAATATCTCACAGGACCCTCTGTCCTGGACCTTCTCCCAAGGCAATATCTCACAGGACCCTCTGTCCTGGACCTTCTCCCAAGGCAACATCTTCACAGGCCAAATATCCTTCCACCACACACTCTATCATTTCAAACCCTGAGAATAAATAATGTTTTAATTTGCCCTGGGGTGAGTAGAGGTTACAAATGATGTGACACATCATGAAACAGAAATATTCCTATAAAAGAAACACAATAAAATAGACTTATAAAATGAATGTGTGAGCATGTTTTACATGTGCCCATGCCAATTGCCTAGAGCCCATAGGATTCCAGTTGGCATTTATTATGATGGTATAATTGTACCCTCCAACCTGTCTTGTTAAGTATGTTGCACACCCTATGACTTGAGCAACATCATTTGGAAAGTAAACACCCCCCCCCTCCCCCCACACACACCTCACCTCTATAATGTATGTCAGTTAATCCCAGATGTGTGTATAGTCTCAATGTGTGAATTGTCCTCCCTATTTAAAGAGGTGAGTGATGTTAACATGTTTATGTATGCTTGTGTTGAGCTGTGAAAAGTTAATCAAGACCAGATATAGACTATTAAATCTAAAAATGTCCGTGTCAGCATTTGCCAGCCGGTCATCAACAGCTCAAGGCTACATCAGAAATCGGACTACTTAAACACTGAGCACATTGATTAGATTATCACTCCAAGGGAACGTTCCGTTTAGCTCCGTATAACAATAAAGGGGGATTAAAAGTGGACAGGAAACTGTAAAGCTCTCTGTTACACGGCACAGGGAGATGTATAGAGCCAAGACAAACCCATCCTCCCTCCTTCTCTCGTCGGCACTTGGCCTCGCAAGATCTCTCTCCTAAAGCTACTCCACTTTACGTTCCTCTGCCCCTCTGCCAGCTGGACTGCCTGAGACCTGGTGAAGTGGTGGGGGGGAAACAATGAGAGGGACAAAGGGATGAAGACAGAGGTAGACAGAGTAAGATGGAGGAGAGAAGAATCAATGAATGAAAAATGAAAAAATCCCAATGTAGATCCATGAGAGTACAATCGAAAGGGAGGAAAGCAGAGCAGTAGAGTGAGAACAGAGAGAGGTAGATGAAAAGAGAAAGAAGGAACCAGAGAGATGAGAAGAGGAGCATGACAGGTCCTGTTGATGACTCATTTCATAGACACAGGCAATATAGTCCTGTTATCACTAGCCTCCTAGGGACCAGACCTATCCACCAAAATGAATAAAAACTAATTAAATCTCATTATCAGCCTGGATCCCACCACACACCCTGTCTAACTCCACTAACCCCACCATACAAGGGTCTAACATCATAAAACAGTATTGATGAGTTCAATACAACCCTTCATGTAAGATGTAGAGTAAGAAGACATCTACCGTGTGTACCCTTGTTTAAGGGGAAACCCACAGTATTTATTTATTCATAAAACCTTGCTACTTCATTGTCTGAACCCATTCATACTAATTCCATCTTTGTCATGTTTCACCCAAAGCAGTACATTCTCCTCACTGTGCTTGCACAATCAACTAGGTCTTACCTCCATCATCAAAGTAATAATGATTGCTAAAACCATGATTGACTCAACATTCATGTCAATTAACATTACCACTTTGGACATACAGTAAGTGGTGAAATCAAAACATGTGGTGCTATTTCAGAATAACAAAATATTTATCAGTAATCAACACAAAAGTGTATGCAAATAACAATGAAATTGTTCTTCAAATATACTGACTACCTTGCCAATGTTGGTTCTGTGTTAAATGTCTTTGAAAGTTCTGGGTTAGTGTGTATTGGTACAATATATGAAACAGCTGGGTTGGTGTGTGTTGGTACAGTATAGGAAACAGCTTGGTTAGTGTGTGTTGGTACAGTATATGAAACAGCTGGGTTGGTGTGTATTGGTACAGTATATGAAACAGCTGGGTTGGTGTGTGTTGGTACAGTATACGAAACAGCTTGGTTAGTGTGTGTTGGTACAGTATATGAAACAGCTGGGTTGGTGTGTATTGGTACAGTATATGAAACAGCTGGGTTGGTGTGTATTGGTACAGTATATGAAACAGCTGGGTTGGTGTGTATTGGTACAGTATATGAAACAGCTGGGTTGGTGTGTATTGGTACAGTATATGAAACAGCTGGGTTGGTGTGTATTGGTACAGTATATGAAACAGCTGGGTTGGTGTGTATTGGTACAGTATATGAAACAGCTGGTTTAGTGTGTATTGGTACAGTATATGAAACAGCTGGGTTTGTGTGTATTGGTACAGTATATGAAACAGCTGGTTTAGAGTGTATTGGTACAGTAATGATCAGAAAGGAAAATAAACTGAATGATTAGTAAATTGTTAAACGGATCAGTGAGTAAATCAATGTGGTTGCTACAATAGACAAGTGCTTACTGAGGTTATGTAGGATCCTAGTTTTCCCCTTACTGTCCAGGGAAAACACAACTCATTCCAAACTCATATATATTTATTTATCAGAATAAAGGAGTGGGGAGAGAAATCTCTATTTGTTCACAAGCTTACACTTCCTGACTTACAAAAACAAATGTTAGCAGAAACGGACTTGCTCACACACACACACACACACACACACACACACACACACACACACACACACACACACACACACACACACACACACACACACACACACACACACACACACACACACACACACACCCGCGCACACACACACACACACACACACACACACAAACACATACACACACGTACATGCACTGAACACACACTGAGAGAGACAAAGTATAAGGGTTTAGACATGCTTAACTTCCGTCAAAATAACCGTTGCTGAAGGACAATATATAATAGAAAATAAATAAAATATAGAAAATTGATTCCAAGCATATTGGCTGTATTACAGACTGCAAATAGAGGGGAAGTCATCCTTGTAGTGTAGGAATGAGATTGAGCCATTGAAAACCCAGACATATTGACTGAGATTGAGCCATAGAAAACACAGGCATAGCCGAGGAATATCTGGGGAGAAAACACACAACCTCCCATACACACACAGTATTTTTCATTGTGGCCCTTATTGTATCAGTTGTCTTAATAGTGGCATGTGTGTCTAGAGAGAGAGCACAGGGTTATGAAGGAGAGAGACTTTGTTTTGGTAGATTTGATGTGTATGTGTTGTAGAGATGAAAGAGAACAATAGCACAGAGCATGGGTCTGTTGAGTACATACACACACATGTCATTTTCCTCTGAAATACTACTCTGGAGCTGCAGTGAATTTCTTGTGAATTCCTATTTCCAATAATAAATGTTGAGCATAATCACCTCTTAAACTATTGGAAACGAGTCAAGGGCCAGACAGAAATTGGACTTCATCCAACAGCCATTTTCTTGATCATGTACACATTGAGTATATAAAATAGAATGTTTGTTTGAAGTGTTACTCTATAAGCTAATATAGTAAAAGCAGGAGTCTGGTGGTTCTGACTGTTTAAATAGACATCTCAGGTCAACATCGTACATTATTATGTACAACCAGTTATTACTGCTCTGGAGTCCAGTTGAAAAGCTCAAACGTAGCTAGTTGTGAAATCCTAACAGGTGCCTGCCCTCTAAAACTTGGAATAACAACTATGCGGCATCTTGCAAGGAGCTGATACTCTGTGTGTTAGCATTGATTATATGTTGTTTTTTAATTAATCAGAACCACACTGACAACCCACACCTCTTTTTCAGAATTAAACACCCTCAGAGGAGATATACAAAGATACGTGATATAGAGGGAGGGAGGGAGTTAGAGACAGCATATAACATTACCAAAGCCAATCAGATGGATCTTGTTCAAGCATTGCCACAAAACCCCACTGAACAGTCAAAATGTATAATGACCACCCATTTAGTGTGTCCAACTACACTGAAATATTACTACCTGCTATGTTGTTTTCTGCAGATTATAGTACTATTCAACAGTTCTGGCAGCATTTGTATAAACACAGCTTCTTGTGTGTTAATGTCATGTGTCATCACGTATCGTAATAGTTTCATTCTATATCAACTCCAGATGTTTTTGGGATTCCATCTCTACATTCTGTGTGTGTGTAAGTGTGTGTGTGGACCATATTGCCTGTTTACGCATTTGTTATTATGATAATGCTCATTCGTTTGGAGTGTTGTTGTATTTACTGTCCTCAATCTCTCTGGCCTGTAAACCATGAGATACACACAGACCACCATGTCATATGGAGTCTTGATCTCACGCTGAAAGATGCAGTCTGGGATATTAAGCACAGAAAATGTGTAACATATTGTACAAATTATATTACCCCCCTTTTTCTCCCCAATTTCGATCTTGTCTCATCGCTGTAGCTCCCCAACATGCTCGGGAGACGACGGTCGAGTCATGAGTCCTCCGGAAGCACTGTTCAACTGACGACCGAGCCTGCAGGCGCCCGGCCCGCCACAAGGAGTCTCTAGAGCGTGATGAGCCAAGTTAAGCTCCCCCCGGCCAAACCCTCCCCAAATTCGGACAACGCTGGGCCAATTGTGCACGGCTCTATGGAACTCCCAATCACGGAGATTTGTGATACAGCCTGGGATCGAAGCCAGATATGTAGTGACGCCATTAGCACTGCGCTGCAGTGCCTTAGACCGCTGCACCACTTGGGAGGCCCCATAAATTGGATAATTAGCATATCATACGAATTGCAATAAACAAACAGGACATATGATGTAGTACACAAAAAAACAGGGACCCATTTATAGCTTGTGAGCACCACTTTCAAAACTACTGTCTGAAATTATACAAAAGTTCTGGAATATCACTTTAAAGATATGCATCCTTTGAATCAGAGATGGGTTAAATCCGGTTTTCTACCATAATGATTTCACCTATCCGAGTCAGATGAGTTATCACATCAAGTAATTAGTGGTAGAACACAGAAAAGAAGGCAAACTCCTAGATAATACCGACTGTGTGTGTTGCTTAATTACCCGTGTTTGCTAGTTCTTTCTCTTCTGACTTTCCAATGCACAAGGTGTGGTAAAGAGGGATTCTCTGTAAGGCCAACACAATCATCAAGTATACCACAGAGAGACAAAGGGGGAGGAAAACAGTGCAGTGGAAAACACAGTGTAATCTCAGACAGTGGGAGAGAGTTGGCACTGTTGACCCCACATAGTGAAATATCATGACCTGGGTAAATCATTCAACTCTCTACTGTTTTCCTCCTTTTCTGCCTCTCCCCACCATACTCCTCCTTTCGCTCTCTGTTTATGTGTTCACCAAAGTGCAGCATCTCTGCCAATTTGGTAAACACATAAACAACTGGAGATGCAGGATCTCTTTTTTATTCTCTCTCTGTCCAAACCTGAAGGGAAATCGATTATTTCTTCCTGTGAAAACATTTATGCCAAAATGGAACCTGTAATTTATCCCCCAAATCTGCTTGGAGTTCCTTTAACATGAAGTCATCATATTCCCCTCCACTCTGTCGATCATTTAATCCCGGTTTACATTTCCGTTCTCATTTTTATATCCCTTTTTATCAAATGCAGGATGACTGTAAATGTCCAACGTCACTGTCATATTCAGTCTTTAAGGATGTGAAGTTATGGTTACTCTTTTAGATGACAGTATGTCAATTCATCAGAGAGAGAGAGAAAAAAGTATTCTTTATGGACCACACAAAGGCCTCACATTCTGTGAGCTAGTGTGGCCTACCATTTTGCGGTTGAGCCGTTGTTGCTCCTAGAAGTTTCCACTTAACAGCACTTACAGTTGACCAGAGCAGCTCGAGCAGGGCAGAAATTTAACGAACTGATTTGTTGGAAAGGTGGAGTTTTATGATGGTGCCACGTTGAAAGTCACTGAGCTCTTCAGTAAGGCCATTCTACTGCCAATGTTTGTCTATGTAGATTGCATGGCTGTGTGCTCAATTTTATACATCTGTCAGCATCGGGTGTGGCTGAAATAGCCAAATCCACTCATTTGAAGGGGTGTCCATATACTTAAAAAAAAATATATATATATATGGTGTATTTGCTTTAATTCGTTAGTTTGTTATTTCACACTGGAGCTTCCAATACAATAGAGAAAACAAAGTAAAAGAATAAGAGTAAAGTTAGCAAAGGAGAGAGAGAGAGAGAAAGAGGGAAGAGAGAAAAATATAAGTTTTGGATGATCTTGGACTGTTGGATCTGATCGATGGGATAATGACTCAGAGCGCTGATCATTTGATTGCATTGTCTTCTATTTTACCAAGCACCTTTTTCCTCTAGTTGTTCACCTTATTCTCCTCCGAATCTCCTCTTCCACCTACTTTAGGCTCTCCTCTCCACCTCGTCCTGTTACTGTTCCTTCTCTTTCTTCTCCCATCCTATCCTTCTCTTCTTCTCCCCCCTTCTCCACAAGACTAGACCTGGCTTAAGGCAGATGTGGATAACCCTAGCCAAGCAAAGAAAGGCGAAATGACTACAACCCAGAGAGCGCTCTCTCTCTCTTTCCCCCTCTCCTTTGTCTTCTACACATTCATCCGTAGACAAGCATCTCCCTAAATCAAACTGTACACATAAACCAAGCAAGCAGAAAGAAGAGGAAGAAAGGGACCTAGTCTAGACCTTACACACAAATATAAAATTTTAAATAAGGGAGTTTACATACATTAGAATAGTGTTTCCCAACTCCAGTCCTCGAGGCGACAAAACAAATGTGTCCTGTTGGGGGTACTTGTGACCTGGAGTTGGGAAACACTGCATTAGAATAGCCATACTGCCACTGACTGAAAATCCATACCGGGGGTGGCAGTGGACTTATCTCTGGAGAGCAGGGTGGGGAGAGAGACATAGCTGAGACTCAGCTGTGTGGATTTGTTACTTTTGTGTCAACTGAACATGCCTGCAGACAGGGAGTGTATTCCTCCTCCTCTCTGGCAGTCTACTCTCCTGAACATGGGAGACCTGTTAACAGGTTACAGATGTGTGCTGCTTGGAGCAGGTCTGACTGCAGCCAACACAGAGCACTGTCAGTGAGCAGTGCTTCACTCAGTTTAAGGAACACATGGAAATGTCAAGATACACCCACACACTTGTATACACATAGGGATATAGACTACTAGTCATATTACATGCTATGTCACGGACAATCACATTCATACATACATTCACATGCCTACAGACATGAAACCCACATGCACACACGCATGGACACTCTCTCTCACTCTCTCTCTCTCGCTCTCTCTCTCTCTCTCACACACACTCTCACACACACACACACACACACACACACACACACACACACACACACACACACACACACACACACACACACACACACACACACACACACACACACACACACACACACACACACACACACACACACACACACACACACACACACACACCCCTGACCCCTTACACACAATCCGAGATATGCATACACAATCACCTCAAACACACACGGTCACACACAAACTTTGGCACTGGATTCAAAGTAAACACTTTCACCTTTGCATCACTGTGGTTATAAATCAATCTATGAAAATAAAGCCTTCCATAACTCTCCCCTGACATATTCAACCAATATAACTCATCAATCATAAAGTAACACCCTAAGGCAATTGGGTACGATGGTTCCTCAGGGAATGTCACAGGATAGGCAGGCCCTTCTGCATGTGTAGAAGTTAATGGGGATGTTAAAAAACTAAACTAAACCATGCTGTCACTCATTTCCAGGCTTGACATTGTACATACTAGAGCACTTCAAGTCAATTCTCCATCATTTCAATGATTGAAAAACTGTGGTCTCTCTCTCTCTCTCTCTCTCTCTGTGGATGGAGGACTGTGGCTGACTATATGCATATCTTACTGGCTGTGTTAATTTTGTGGGAGTTTAAGTGGATCCTTTGGAGTTTGGTCATTAATTGGAGTTTAGTCATTTGTGTTTGGTCCAGAACATCCCGCTGACCACACCACTCTCCCTTGAGGCAAATAAAACAGTAAATTGTTCAGCCAAGTTTCCTACATTTATCATGTTGCGCTCTATACAGTAACAATGCATGCTAGAAATCGTTAAAGGGAAATGTCACCGCTGCTCTATTACACTGTGTATGTCCATTAATATGTTTTAACATATTCTGTCAAAGAAATTGAAAATTTCCTCACTTCACGCAATTATGAGCGTTTCTGCATCTCATTGGTAGAAACGGGTCAACTACATTTCCTGGTTGTAAGCAAACCACAATATCCAGAATTCCTAGCGATTTCAGCGGAGGTGGGTCCAGTGGAGGTGGATATCTAAATGTCTGTTTGGAGCCAGCACTTTCAGCCGGAGGATTTCGATATGGACCTGAAGTCTCAGCTGATGAGGTTGCCAGTGCATCGAATGTTTTAAAGTGATGGTATTCCATTGAATTTCCCCTTCACTTCAAAGAGGAAAGGTACCCGATCAGCCAACATCAGCACAGCAGAAAATAAGTCGAACTGAGCTAACTACGTTTGTTTATCTAAACCAAAATCTAACTAGCTAGCTCTTATAATACGCTGGCTAGACATTCCAAAGCAAATCAATGTAATTAGCTAGCAGCTATCTGGCAAAGTGATTTGTAACTTTGCAAGCTAGCATTGGCTACATTAGATTACGTAGCTACAGCCCACCGGATCGTAGCAAGCTAACTAACTAACTGACTTACTAACAGTACCGTAGATGCTAACGTGACTATGTGTTCGATCCCATCGATATCTGCAGCGGCATCAACATCAAGCTCAGCACCAGGAACTAGTGTAAGTTACCTTTGCTAAACCTTTCAATGATAACATGATGAGTAAATAATTATACTGTAGCTAGGCTTATACATGGTCCGTGTCTTGTTGTCATAGCTGGTGTGTTTACAATCAGGCTACAACTTCTACTGTCGTTTTGTCTGTGTAGTGGAGGCTTAGTTGATTGTTCATACCAGGCTGGAAGTCTACTTTGGAGAAAATAAGGTATTAGTAAGGAGGGGTGTGTGTGTGTGTGTGTGTGTGTGTGTGTGTGTGTGTGTGTGTGTGTGTGTGTGTGTGTGTGTGTGTGTGTGTGTGTGTGTGTGTGTGTGTGTGAGAAGGTTAATCTATTGATGTGAGGGGGTGGGTGTATATAATACCTTGTTTTCGTGTGTATTGATGCGGGACACATTTGTAAAATGTTGGCTAATCACTAATACCGAGTGTCCTACATATGCTTTGGCATGGGGGAGAGAGGCTGTTAGTGTACTCTTCCAACATATGTACTGTATTGTTAGCAGTGCTTGTCTCCCCAACAACACAACTGTAGGCACTCATATACAACAATACACAACTGGACTGTCTACAAGTCAAGCCCCCATCAAACATTTCACATCTTTGTTAACAGTCCATCTCAATGCCCCATTATTGACTCTGAGTGTAACAGAACACATACTGTACCCGTCTACTGTATCCTTTTTTGGTTCAAGTTTTATTGGTCGTATGTACCAATAAACACATGGTATACATCATCCCCAAAAACTTTTACTTGCAGGTTCCTTCACGATAATGCAACAACAATGAGATATTGTAAAAGATAAGAATACAAACATAAAGTAAATGGCAGTAGAATATAATAAACATTTTACCATAAGTATTATACAGGAAGGCACAATGTATAGTACAATATTTACATGTGTATTGGAGAAGGAGGGTGTGTGAGGGACAAGGGTATAAATTGAGCAGTATAATAACAGTTTGGTAGCAGTAGTTGTGATGTGTGCTAAGGTGCAGAGAATCAAAGCAGGTGGTCAGTCAAGTTCAAGTATTCATCAGTCTTGTAGATACCAACAGGCTCAGAGAATTTCTATTAGACCTCATTCTCCGATACCATCTGCCTGACGGTAAGGGAGAGAACAGCTTGTGTCTGGTGTATGTGGGGTCCTTAATAATGAGACTTCCTCAAGCACCGTTTCGAGTAGATGTCCTGGATGGGTGGAAGCATGGTCCCAGTGATGTATTGGGCCGTCTTCACCACCCGCTGGAGGGTTTTGTGGTCGTGGACGGAGCAATTTCCGTACCAGGCCGTGATGCAACCGGTCAGGGCTCTCTCGATGGTGCAGCGGTAGTATTTAGAGAGGACCCGGGGCGGCATGCCAAATTTCTTCTGCCGTTTACAGATTAACATGGTTTCTTGTATGGTTACAACATCCTCATGATCAGTCTTTGTTTTACATATCCTCATCAGTATTCATGTCTTTCCAGGAGACTTGCAGTACAAACACATCTTCTGTAAGAGGTCGACACAGTGGGTGGTGAAGAAAGTGTATTAGCCCAGGACCCACCACTTCAGGGAGAGGCTTGTCCACCTGTCTGTGGAGTGCAAAACAACTTAGAATGTTGTCTACAAGGAGCCAGAGACACAGCTCCCCAAACCCAACATCCCTGCCAACATCGCCACAGCGTCAGTCTGCAACACCAGCTTCCATTACCCAACAAGATGAGGTTCACCAGCTGAAGAACAGTCTGAAACCTGCCTGGAGCATTCAGCCAACACAACATCCATATTCCGTTAGTCTGATGTTGTAGTATAATATAGAATGCCTAGTATGCTCACAACTGCATTGTGTTATAGATAGTGCTAGCTCTGGTACATAAACTCAAAAAACAAAATGTCCCTTTTTCAGGACCCTGTCTTTAAAAGATCATTCGTAAAAATCCAAAGAACTTCACAGATCTTCATTGTAAAGGGTTTCCCATGCTTGTTCAATGAACCATAAACAATTAATGAACGTGCACCTGTGGAAAGGTCGTTAAGACACCAACAGCTTACAGACAATTAAGGTCACAGTTATGAAAACGTAGCACACTGAAGAGGCATTTCTACAGACTCTAAAAAACACCAAAAGAAAGATGCCAAGGGTACCTGCTCATCTGCGTGAACGTGCCTTAGGAATGCTGCAAGGAGGCATGAGGACTGCAGATGTGGCCAAGGCAATAAATTGCAATGTCCGTACTGTGAGACGCCTAAGACAGCGCAATAGGGAGACAGGACGGACAGCTGATCATCCTCGCAGTGGCAGACCACGTGTAACAACACCTGCACAGGATCAGTACATCCGAACATCACACCTGCAGGACAGGTACATGATGGCAACAACAACTGCCAGAGTTATACCAGGAATGCACAATCCCTCCATCAGTGCTCAGACTGTCCGCAATAGGCTGAGAGAGGCTGGACTGAGTGCTTGTAGGCCTGTTGTTAGGCAGGTCCTCACCAGACATCACCGGCAACAACGTCGCCTATGGGCACAAACCCACCGTCGCTGGACAACACAGGACTGGCAAAAAGTGCTTTTCACTGATGAGTCACGGTTTTGTCTCACAACGGGTGATGGTCAGAATCCCGTTTATCGTCGAAGGAATGAGCGTTACACCGAGGCCTGTAGTCTGGAGCGGGATCGAGTTGGAGGATCCGTCATGGTTTGGGGCGGTGTGTCACAGCATCATCGGACTGAGCTTGTTGTCATTGCCGGTAATCGCAACGCTGTGCGTTACAGGGAAGACATCCTCCTCCCTCATGTGGTACCCTTCCTGCAGGCTCATCCTGAAATGACCCTCCAGCATGACAATGCCACCAGCCATACTGCTCGTTCTGTGTGTGATTTCCTGCAAGACAGGAATGTCAGTGTTCTGCCATGGCCAGAGAAGAGCCCGGATCTCAATCCCATTGAGCACGTCTGGGACCTGTTGGATCGGAGGGTGAGGGCTAGGGCCATTCCGCCCAGAAATGTCCGTGAACTTGCAGGTGCCTTGGTGGAAGAGTGGGGTAACATCTCACAGCAAGAACTGGAAAATCTGGTGCAGTCAATGAGGAGGAGATGCACTGCAGTACTTAATGCAGCTGGTGGCAACACCAGATACTGACTTACTTTTGATTTTTACCCCCCCCCTTTGTTCACAGACACATTATTCCGTTTCTGTTGGTCACATATTGGTGGAACTTGTTTAGTTTATGTCTCAGTTGTTGAATCTTATGTTCATACAAATATTGACATTGATAGACATAGATTTGTTTACATTAAGTTTGCTGAAAATAAATGCAGTTGACAGTGAGAGGACATTCATTTTTTTGCTTAGTTTATGTATATAATGGCGTTTGATCAAAAGTTTTATATAACACTTTTTAAAAACCTCTTAAAGGATCCGCCCCTTTAAAAAAAGAAATTCACGTAAAATGTCATACCCAAATCTAACTGTCTGGAGCTCAGGCCCTAAGGAAAGGATATGCATATTCTTTGTACAATTTGAAAGGAAACACTTTGAAGTTTGTGGAAATGTGAAAGGAATGTAGGAGAATGTAACACTTTATATCTGGATAGAGATTACTTCAAAGAAAAAACAACTTTTTGTGTGTATCATCATCTGTGAAATGCAAGTGAAATGCCATAATGTATTATTCCTGCCCAGCTGCAATTTAGATTTTGGCCACTAGATGGCAGCAGTGTATGTGCAAAGTTTTGGACTGATCCAATGAACCATTGCATTTCTGTCAAATATTTTGCGCCAATTTAGCCCAAATGTGCCTAATTTGTTTATTAATAACGTTTCATTTTCAAAGCGGTGCACTCTCCTCAAACAATAGCATGGTATTATTTCACTGTAATAGCTACTGTTAATTGGACAGTGCAGTGGGAAATGTTCTTGTTCCTTACAACCTCATGCTAATCGCATTAGCCTACGTTAGCTCAACCGTCGCGCAGGGGACCCACCAAGCCTGAAGAAGTTTTAAAGTATAGTGACTAGATGATTACAGCTGCACCAGAAATCAATAAATTGTTGTCTTCAACTTCTGGATCTATTAATTGTGATATTCATTAAATGTACCTGTATTTGGATAAACTAGCTACAAACTTAATTCTAAAACAAGTGATGCAGGGAGTTGGTGTATCATTTCAACTTTAATTTGCTGGCAAGTAAACATGTTTCAATAAAACAGTAGATTAGTCTATCAATATAGCAAATAAGTAGACATGGCTTCTATTTAAGAAAAAGTTTATTTTCTCTGGAGACCGAGGTGAATTAGCACAGCAGTATGCAGGAATAGTTAAGGCAATGTATGACATACTGTATATACAGTAGAATAAAAATATACTACTAACGCCTATAATAAATACTATAGTTCTACAGTGGGAATACTTGCAAATGGTGTTTTTGGGTGGTTCAGAGTCACTTTGATACATGGGCAGATTGTTTTCTGGGACCTTTCACATCTCCTCTTGAGTCATTAACTTCTTGGTATCCAAGCGATATTGTCTGAGAGAGAAAGACAAAAACGCTATAAGACATTCATGGGCAATCGCTGTGTACTGTCTGTTCCTACTGTAGTAGCATGGTGTAGAAAATGAGACATCTCACAGACACGTGTTAGCTAGCTAGCTACAACACACAGGTATAGTTACTCCAAGACTAATAGGTATAGCAAACAAAGCTAGCTAGCTAAACTTGGCTAGCTTGGCTTGTAGTCGTACGAGCAAGCCCCGTTATAGCTGAATCGATCACGGAATTGTACTGTACTAAACAACACTGCCTTGTGTAAAAAGAGCTTATATTGCTAGCTAGCTGCCGACACCAAAACAACTTACTGGTTTGTCATTTGCCCTGCTTGCTGGTCTTGTTGTTCTTTTTCTCACTGTCTCAACTTCTCACTGTGTATTCCTGTTCATGTATGTATGTTCCTTTGTAAAATAACATTAAAGAAAGGATCTATCAGAAGCATTACCCTTGTAATTATTGAGCAATTTTGGATAAACACTCCATATAGTGTTTAGAGGTGAAGTTTCCGTTTTAATGTAAAGATTATTGTAATCATGAAGAAAACTCTAGGTTTCTCACGTGACCTGGGTTCTATAAGCATATAAGTGCGATGTCTTGCTATAGGATGTACCTGGGCGTGTCCATGAGCTTGAAGTATCCAATCACACAGCGTCTGTTGGAGACTGACAGACCGGTCAAGTGGTGAATGAGGTGAACCCCTCTCCTCTGTAAAGGGAGCCACTCGCCCGCCAAGCTGGTATTTCTCAAGCATGCCTCTATACCTTGCGCTTTTGCGAGCAGTGGAAAGCTGTGAAACTAATTGCAAAATTCTGTGAACTTTCAATAAATTCCCTGTTTTTCCAGAAATCCTGGTTGGAGGATTCTGGATTTCCTGCTTATTCCCTCCTGATTACAGGAATCCTGGGAATACCCAAGAATTTATTGAAAGTTCCCAGAATTTTGTAACTCTAGGTTAACATCTCACTCATATACTCTTAGAACCAGGATTACGTGAGTTTCAAATACTGGTTTTGGTGTCTCAATATTGGATATGGCCAGCTCCCGTGACGCGGACATGCTCTCCTGAAGACAGTGTAGTTCCAACAGCATCACCTCTGAGGTTGCAAACGTGAGGGAGTATGCCCCAAAAAATGTGCAGTCACATCCAGTCAGTAAAAACCTTGGTCATAGAGGGGCTCGATGATGATGAGGAATAAGACTGTTACCTCGCTCAGTTAGAGTGGAGGGTGTCAGGTCTAGGAGAGGGGAAAGCTTAAGGCATTACTCTTGTTAGAGTGGGGGGTGTCAGGTCTAGGAGAGGGGAAAGCTTAAGGCATTACTCTTGTTAGAGTGGAGGGTGTCAGGTCTAGGAGAGGGGAAAGCTTAAGGCATTACTCTTGTTAGAGTGGAGGGTGTCAGGTCTAGGAGATGGGAAAGCTTAAGGCATTACTCTTGTTAGAGTGGAGGGTGTCAGGTCTAGGAGAGGGGAAAGCTTAAGGCATTACTCTTGTTAGAGTGGAGGGTGTCAGGTCTAGGAGAGGGGAAAGCTTAAGGCATTACTCTTGAGAGGGTGTGCCGGTGCTTCCACCCTATATGGTGTGTAACCACCATATAGGGACGGGGTTCTCCAAAACCCTCAGGGTTGTTGCTTTCAAGCAGTGTCTTTTGAGTCAGTCTGGATAGATGCGGAGGGCGAGCTCTCAGGAACAGGTTTGAAGTGCTAGTACGTGTGTGTCACGCACACCCCAGGGCGTGATAACGTCACCGGGTGGCACAGGGCAGAGAGTGTCCCATTGCTGAGATATCTTCATAATGCATATGGGCATAATATTTATTTCAAAACATGCCTGATCCCCTTGGACTGCATCCCGAGCATATTGCAATGGGTATGGCTATACCGTGTCACTGAGCAGGCATTTTGCATGAGAGTGGCCAAAGGAATGAAATAAGGCACCAATAGGTGTAGCGGAAAGGAAGAAGGAAACAGGCTGGTAACCCAGATGTCCTAATCCCATGTGTCTGGTCTGTCTTAGTCCTACCCTGGAGGAAAGGGTTGACGAGCAAAAATGTCCACAGCAGCTTACAAGTGCCGGACTGTGTGAACCAAGTGCAAGTAAGAATGGGACAAGGGAAAAATGCCAGAGTGTGGTAGACCTGAGATGGCTGTTTGTGGCTTCCCAGCAAAGTATGAATAATGGAATTCTGTATTGACAGTTTTCTATTTTTCAATTAACAGAGCTAAGTTGTCATAAGATTTCCCAGAAAAGTGAACCCCGGAAACCTGTTTTCCAGTTTTATCATATGACAACGGAATTGTGTCAGCTCTCTTCCCTGCCTTACCCACCTAGAGTGGGAGCCATGGTTATGACAAATGCCAATCTGTCATCCAGATCCATAAGTCACAAGACCAGAGGGAGAGCGGACATGTTGAGTTTCGTCCTGGCTCAAAACCTGAGGTGCCAAGGGGATAGCTGCAGAGGGGATGGCACTTGGGGTTAAGAGTGCACATCCCCATTTTGCCATATGAGCAAAGACCTGAAAAAGCACTGCTACACAGGAAATATTATCCCCCCCAATGCAGATGTGCCTCCCCATTGTTGTGCGAGGCAGAGAGGGGGAGGGACGGCTTCAGTCGCAGCAAAGGACTGTTGAACTACAGGTTTGCCTCTTAGCAGGTGCTACACTGCAAAAATGTAAATCTAAGGAAGATTAAATATCTTGAATCAAGGCAATATATGCTTGTTTTTTGTCTGACAAAATATTTCTACTTACCAGGCAGTTTTTATGTTGGAGCATTTCACTTGTTTCAAGCTTTTTTTGTCCTTAATGATCTTAAGATAATACAACTTGTTACTGAGATTGTATTACTGGTTCTGAGTAACTTTATGCTCGAAACTAGAATTACCAGAATTCTAAAGCTGTTTGATCAACACTGACAAGTACGAAACTGCTTTGTCAAAGTACAAATTTCTTATTTCAAGCATCTTGTTCTTTTCATCTCTTCACATATTAACAACATATAATGACCAAATTGAATTCACTGTTTTATTGTCAATCCCAGCACAGAAATCATGCAGACAAAATACAGTACAGAACAAAGACGGTACACTTTTCATATCTGGGGAACACACTATGAATCACTTGAACTGTTTTACATTTCCATTACATCCCCAAGATGGTATTTGACTTGTACATAAGTTTTTCTCTTGTTGCTTATTGTGTAATTAGAGGTCAAATCAACCAGCTTTTCAGCATCCACTAACTCAGTGGCCTGTGCAAGGTGTGGGACTTCAACTTGATAAGCAATGATGTTTCTATCAAAGCGTATAGTTTGAAATGGTTGATATACCAAACAATAAAGCCTAGAATCAACAAGAAATATGTATTTGACCAGTCCAAATTCTGGCATATTACCATTCAGTACATTGGCAAAGATCATGGACTTCTGAGTTATGTATTTATTACAATTTATCACAAGCTATTTGACTGATACAGCATGGTTTACTTCATTGAAACCTAGGAAGTCCCTACATTTTCCACATAAATATTGTAGATCTTTAACCTCTGATACAGGTCCCATCTCCCTTTCATTTGAAAAAATTGGGTGCATTGAACTGTCAACCCTCTGGCAGCTCTCATATATTTGGTTCTGATTGATCAAAGATTTGCAAATATTTTTAAATTGAGCTTGGAAGCCCATTGTTTAAAGAAACAATGTTTAGACTCAAACCGCACACACATATGTCTAACCATTGGCCCCAATGACTTTATCTGTGATGGCAAATGTATCATATAATGCTGTTTGGGTTAACATTGTGGTCTGGAAAAAGCTCCTTCCAATGCTTCAAATAATTTTCAATGAGTAACTTCAACCTAGACACAGTCACAATGGAAATAACAGGTGCAAATACTATCTGTACAATCTCTATTAGCTCAAATATCAGTTGCATATATGTATTGACATCCAAACTCTCCAAAACAAATGGCAATATCCTTAGCAGGACAAGCATTTGCCCAGATTACTGTTTTAGTTTACCATCACTTTAATGTACTAACAAAAATAGGGGATGACTGATCTCTAACATCTAGAGGGGAATAAGGGAAACCAAGAATAGCAGAATTCACTGAGTCCAGATCAATCTGTCCTGACACAACAAGATGATTCAAAACACATTTGATTTCCAATGGGGGTATGCCTTCCAGAATTACATGTATTATGTCTTGCGGAGTTTGTTGTATGACATCAAAGACTGGGAATTCAACTAACTTGCTCCTTCTATTGATCCCATATGTTGTTCCCAGGCTGTTGCGAAGCAAGTCCGTCTGTGCCTTTTCTATTTCATCACACTGTCTGACATGCTTCTCCAATGTCCTTTTAGTATATGCATCCTCATTGAAGTGTGACTGTATGTCCTCAAAAGAACCCTCACAGTGTCTGCACTTAATGTAGGCAAAGCCCACACCCTCTTTGAACCCTGCTAGTTCATGTTGTGCAAGGGTGTCTCCACAGAGAGAGACCATGGCACCATATATCGTTTTCTCTCCGTTAATAGTTTGCATTTTAACCCCACTGTACATTGCATCCGTGTCTTCCTTGATTCTATTCAATATTACATCTCCACCAGATTGACAGAGGTCTGCTGATCTAGACATGGCAGGTAGCCTGATAGCAGCCAGTTTAGACCTGAATTTTGGATTTATATTTCCTAGGGTGTAGTACACCATTAATGACTTGCTTTTTGATGCAAAGGATCCTAGTGGATTACAGATCTCTATTCCATCCGCGTACAGAACAATCTGTAATGCCTTTGGTTTCTCTGAAAATAAGGGATGTGATTTTAGAAGAGCACCATCAACAATGTCATGAAAAAACTTTCCCTGCACATCTGGGGTCCCTTTTCAACCATAGACAAAAATCCTTGGGTGTTGATAAGAACTGTTCTAGAATTTTGACTAATGGTACATAGTAAAATAATTGATGAAAATGTCTTTGATCCTCCACATTTCATCCTGCATATGGTTCGATCAATGTTAATTTCCTCTGCGTCCAAACAGCTAAACTGCTTCTTAATAACACTGTCCTGTCGAAATGTTGTTGCAACACCAGCAAAAGGCTCAATGAAATTGTCAAATATATCCATCGCATATCTTCTTCAAGTTGACATGATGTGCATCCTGAATGCTTCTTTAGCACCGCCTCCATCTGCTTCCTGAGGTTGTCCAATAGTGATGATTGATACTGCTGTACCCCCGCAACAATGTCATTCACGCCTTTCTGAAAATAAGAGCGAGAGCGAGAGAGCGAGAGAGATGTCAAATCTAATTACTTAAAAAAATATGGTCAATTTCAGTAACCGAGTAACTTACTTGTTGCACTGTGACAGCTCCATATTGGTCAATGCCCCTTTGCCCTTCGTCTGAGTGAGATGTATGGAGTTGCTGATCAGTGAAACTAGAAGCTGATCGGTTTGAATGTTGGCCTGTGTTCAACACATCAAAGAAACAGATTATTATTTGAAATTGTATTTAGTTTCATCAACAGATCTATTTAAGTGTTTTGTTCCTATTTATCATTGATTATTTTCACATTAACCCAGCTTTAGTCATTATTATCGAATAGCCTATGGACAGTATGACTTTCGTCCGTGTATTGTCCGTTCATTAAATTAGTATTTTTTAAATCCAGAGAACCAAAAAAGAAATGCCTAACGAGCTACTTATTTGTTCCGGTGGTACGTGGCTTTCCTCCGATGGTTGTTCATCTGATCGGGTGCAATCAAGTAGGTGTTGAAGGGGGTTTCTCTTTACATGATGATAGAAGGAATTGTACACTATATTCCTCACTGCATCCGTCAATACCACAGAGCAAACAGAAATCAGGGCTATGACTGTGCAATCTATTGATATGGATTTATAATACGACCAAGTAATTTGATTGGAGTAGAGTACAACAGCACCGGGACTTTTAACTATACATGTATCACTCCGCTTTACAGGTGTTCTAATAACCGTTAATTACATTATCGATTGTTATCTATCTTAGATTGTAACAAAGTTCGCACCGCAAAAATGAACATATTTCCACAAATAACATTTGAGTTAAATTATGAATGGTCGTCAGGAGAGGACGGTAACGTGTAGACCTACACAAAGTAGCAGTAGCAAGCTAGTGTGTAGGAAAATGTATATGTGGTGCTTGGCAACAGTCCAGTCCCAGTCCAGTTGTGGAACTACAGAATGAGTGTTGGCGGAGCCAAATAAATGATTAAATAAATAAACAAATCATAATCTGTTGTCGCTTATTACTTTTAACTAATAAATTGCGCTTGTAGAACTGTTCTATAAAAGCAATATCACACTAGAGGTCTTGCTGTTATACTGAATATTATTATCTGCGGCCTCGTACCCACGACCGAATCACAGCCGTGCTGATATTCAGCACTCCCTCTCGTGTAATATTGCTTAACATACGTAAATTCATCACATTATCGAGCTACATAAGCTAAGCCTATAAATAAAAAGTCAAAGACTGTCCAAATCTTTGAGTCATTCTAACAACACCATGAATGAAGATGGAATGCATGACACATATCCGGGCATGGATCATATATCAACCGCAATACTAAAAGGTAATGTTCATTTGGTTATGCCCGTCTACCTTTCTCCTTAGCAAGCTAACATTAGCTAACGTTCATTTGAATTGGAAATTTGGCAAACCAAGTTAGCATGCTAATTTTAACTAGGTAATGTTGACTGTTAGCAGTTAATAACTGCACGAACGGCCATTCGTTGAAAAAACTTGAACATTGGTTAGATTGATAGTGCTTTATTGCCAGAAATATGTTAATGAGGTGTAAATGTGCCCTAATGACTGACACCGTCGATTATTTAGCTTCACCATCTTTGGCACCCTTTCTATTGACAATAGAAAAAAAAATAGAAAAAAAGGGCGCCAAAGACGGCAAAGTTAAATTATCAATTGTGTCAGTCATTGTATACAATTTTAGCTAGGCAAGCAAAGATTAACTACCTAAGATTTTCAATATGGGAGACAATTTAGCGTTAACGTTAGTTTCATTAGCTTGCACTATCTTTTGGTTTAAAGTAATTGACGTCAACGTTAATGTTATACTGGTAGTCTAATTTTGTTAGCTAACATTAGCTAGCTTGGTAAATCATTCCTGCGTTAACTGGAAAGGGAAGACAGTATGCTAATGTCTCATAACCTATATCAAATTGACACTTTGTGTCTATAAACTATGATTTAGTTGCTAATTACTTAACTATTTACCATGTGGTTAAATGTATTTTTCAGCTGCTAATAAAAGCACAGACATGCTGCCCAGCTTCTCTAAGGAGGATTTACGTGATTTCTTTCCCTGGCCAGAGCACTTCAGAAGGAGAACCATTTGGAGATTTACTCATAGTGAAAATGAGGTAATGTTAGATTTTGACATTTGGGAAACATTTAATCTAACCATGCAGACAGTGTTTCCTGTTATCAAAGTAGAATTTCCTGGCCATCATTACAGTACATGTATCTAAAGATGTAGTTGTTTTGGTGTTTGCTCTTAGGTTGTAGTGAGGGTTCTACCTGAAACTAAAAAAGGGGTTCTTAAAAGGGTTCTCCTATGGGACAGCCAATGACCAATTTTTGGTTCTAGATACACTGCAAAAAGTCAGCTCTTAAAAACAAGAAAAAAAGCAATAAAATTTGGGATATATTACTTAAAATAAGCAAACATATCTGCCAACAGAACAGGAAAAATGTGCACCTAAACAGCATTATATGATACATTTGCCGTCACAGATAAAGTCATTGGGTCCAATGGTTAGCTACTGCTACTCTCTGTTCATCATATATGCATTGTCACTTTAACCATATCTACATGTACATACCTCAATCAGCCTGACTAACCAGTGTCTGTATGTAGCCTCGCTACTGTATATAGCCTGTCTTTTTACTGTTGTTTTATTTCTTTACTTACCTATTGTTCACCTAACACCATTTTTGCACTATTGGTGTCATGTCTTGTTATGTCTGTTCCTGTCCTTTCTCTTCACTCTCTCTCTCTGCTGGTCTTTTTAGGTTACCTTCTCTGTCTCTCATTCTTCAGCTGTTCTACATCTCCTCTAACTAGCTCATTCACTCTTTCACACCTGTTCTCTCTTCCCCCTCTGATTAGGTCTCTATTTCTTTCTCTGTTCCTGCTACTTTCAGTGTCTGATTCTTGTTTGTGTTTTTTGATGCCAGAAGCAAGCTGTCGTCTCGTTTGCTTCCACCTTGTCCTGTCCTGTCGGAGTCTGCCTGGCAGGTGCATCCTGCACTATACTAACGTTCTTTTTGTTCCGCTGACAACGTTGGAAGAGGATTTATGCCATTCCTGTTTTTCATTAAAGAACTCTGTTTTCTGTTAAAACCGCTTTTGGGTCTTCACTCAAGTTCATAACAGAAGAATCAGACCAAGAATGGACCCAGCGGCTCCGGACCCTTTTCACTCCGCCGTCGAGATCCAGGGAGCGATGCTAGGCAGACACGAGGAGGAATTGTCTGCTGCTCGACATGCCGTTGAGACCCTGGCCGTCCAAGTCTCCGACCTCACAAGACAGGTTCACCAACTCCACCTCGATCCACCGCCCACTTCCAGGGTTTCCGAGTCTCCGGAGCCCAGGATCAACAACCCGCCGTGTTACTCTGGGGAGCCCACTGAGTGCCGCTCATTCCTCACTCAGGGTGATGTGGTGTTCTCTCTCCAGCCCAACACTTACTCCAGGAGCGCAGCCCGCATCGCCTACGTCATTTCTCTCCTTACCGGACGGGCGCGTGAGTGGGGCACGGCAGTCTGGGAGGCGAGGGCTGAGTGTATTAACCAGTATCAAGACTTTAAGGAGGAGATGATACGGGTTTTTGACCGTTCTGTTTTTGGGGAGGAGGCTTCCAGGGCCCTGTCTTCCCTATGTCAGGGGACTCGATCCATAACGGATTATTCTATTGAGTTTCGCACTCTCGCTGCCTCAAGTGACTGGAACGAGCCGGCTTTGCTCGCTCGTTTTCTGGAGGGTCTCCTCGTCGAGGTTAAGGACGAGATCCTCTCCCGGGAGGTTCCTTCCAGTCTGGACTCCTTAATAGCTCTCGCTATTCGCATAGAGCGACGGTTTGATCTTCGTCGCCGAGCTCGTGGAAAGGAGCTCGCGTTCTCCGCTGCTCCCCTCTCCACATCACTGCCACCTGCCGCATCACTGCCACCCTCCTCCGCCGGCTCGGATGCTGAGCCTATGCAGCTGGGGGTATCCGCATCTCGGCCAAGGAGAAGGAACGGAGAATCACCAATCGCCTCTGTCTCTACTGCGGCTCCGCTGGTCATTTTGTCACCTCATGTCCAGTAAAAGCCAGAGCTCATCAGTAAGAGGAGGGCTACTGGTGAGCGCAACTACTCAGGCCTCTCCTTCTGGATCACGCACTACTTTTCCGGTCCATCTCCGCTGGCCCGGTTCATCTGCTTCCTGCAGTGCCTTGATAGACTCTGGGGCGGAGGGCTGTTTTATGGACGAGACCTGGGCTCGGGAACATGACATTCCTCTCAGACAGTTAGGGAGCCCACGGCCTTGTTCGCTTTAGATGGTAGTTCTCTCCCCAAGATTCAGCGTGAGACGCTGCCTTTAACCCTCACTGTCTCTGGTAATCATAGCGAAACCATTTCTTTTTTAATTTTTCGTTCACCTTTTACACCTGTTGTTTTGGGTCATCCCTGGCTAGTGCGCCATAACCCTTCTATTAATTGGTCTAGTAATACTATCCTATCCTGGAATGTTTCTTGTCATGTAACCTGTTTAATGTCTGCTATCCCTCCTGTTTCCTCTGTCTCTACTTCACAGGAGGAGCCTGGCGATTTGACAGGGGTGCCGGAGGAGTATCACGATCTGCGCACGGTGTTCAGTCGTTCCAAGGCCACTTCTCTCCCTCCACACCGGTCGTATGACTGTAGTATTGATCTCCTTCCGGGAACTACTCCCCCGGGGTAGATTATACTCTCTGTCGGCTCCCGAACGTAAGGCTCTCGAGGATTATTTGTCGGTTTCGCTCGACGCCGGTACCATTGTCTCCTCCTCCTCTCCCGCCGGAGCGGGGTTTTTTTTTGTTCAGAAGAAGGACGGGTCCCTGCGCCCATGCGTGGATTATCGAGGGCTGAATGACATAACAGTTAAGAATCGTTATCCGCTTCCTCTTATGTCTTCAGCCTTCGAGATCCTGCAGGGAGCCAGGTTTTTCACCAAATTGGACCTTCGTAACGCCTACCATCTCGTGCGCATCAGGGAGGGGGACGAGTGGAAGACGGCGTTTAACACTCCGTTAGGGCACTTTGAATACCGGGTTCTTCCTTTCGGCCTCGTTAACGCTCCAGCTGTCTTTCAGGCACTAGTTAACGACGTCCTGAGAGACATGCTGAACATTTTTGTTTTCGTTTACATGGACGATATCCTGATTTTTTCTCCGTCTCTCTCGATTCATGTTCAGCACGTGCGACGCGTCCTCCAGCGCCTTTTGGAGAACTGTCTTTATGTGAAGGCTGAGAAGTGCATTTTTCATGCCGCCTCTGTCCCTTTTCTCGGTTCCGTTATTTCCGCTGAGGGCATTAAGATGGATCCCGCTAAGGTCCAGGCTGTCATTGATTGGCCCGTTCCTAAGTCACGCGTCGAGCTGCAGCGCTTTCTGGGCTTCGCTAATTTCTATCGTCGTTTCATCCGTAATTTCGGTCAGGTGGCAGCTCCCCTCACAGCCCTTACTTCTGTAAGGGATTTCACCCCCGTAGTGGACAAAAATGAATGGCAAGTTATTGGCATAGGCCAAACCATGCACACATTGGCCAATACCACCCAAAGCGGCGTTGATTCATGCAAAGTTTACTGCTATTGCCATATGGGTATTGCCAGTTGTAACACTTCAAAAATCCAACAGGTGGCGATTGCACTCCACGATGGTTTTTCATATTGGTATTGGACTCCAAGTCAACATCCAAAAGCCAAATTTTGAAAAAACGAATTTTTTGAAAAAAACGTATCACCCCTTAAAAAAGTGCTTTCTGGACCGTTTTTCGAAATTCTTTCGCTTTTTTTGACAATTACACATGTATAAGAACTGTATGAAAATACTTTTGTCCAATTTTATTAACATAATTTTTTAAATTTTTTTACTTGCGCATATTGCATATGTTTTGTCCATTTGCAATATGATTTCATAGGAAGTCAGAAGTCAAAAGTCAAAAATTCTTAAATTTCATAAAAAACTTCACACACCCCTAAAAAAGTGCTTTCTGGACCGTTTTTCGAAATTTTTTCGCATTTTGTGTCAGTTACACACGTATAAGAACTGTATCAACATACTTTAGTCATATTTTATTATCATAATTTTTTTTTTTTTTTTTTTTACTTGCGCATATTGCATGTGTTTTGTCCATCTGCAATATGATTTCATAGGAAGTCAGAGGTCAAAAGTCAAAAATTATTAAATTTCATAAAAAACTTCACACACCCCTAAAAAAGTGCTTTCTGGACCGTTTTTCGAAAAATTTTCGAATTTTGTGTCAGTTACACACGTATAAGAACTGTATCAACATACTTTAGTCATATTTTATTATTATAATGTTTTTGTTTTTTTTTGCTTGTGCATAAGGCATATGTTTTGTGGGGGCCAAATGTCATAAGAAATTTGACATGCTCAAAAATCCTTCAGAAATGCAAAATTGACTGGCCTGATGAACTCGGGATGGCCGGGCAGTGATTGTTGTTCCTTTCAATCACTCGTGGTGTTGATTTCATCATGTCCATTTGTTTATGTTTTCTCACTTTTGCAAAGTCACTGTGCATTTGCCATATGGTTAACTGGGCAGTCACCATCACCAATTTGTCATGCCATAAAAATCATGCAGGAATGCCAAATTGACTGGCCCGATGACCTCAGGATGGCTGGGCAGTGATTTTGGTACCTCTCCATCGCTCGTTTGGGTTGATTTCAGAATGTCGCTTTTGGTGATGGTACCTCACTGTTAAAACATATTGCAAATGTTCCTTACTTTTGCAAAGTCACTGAAAATTTTTGCAGGAATGCCAAATTGACTGGCCCGATGACCTCGGGATGGCTGGGCAGTGATTCTGGTACCTCTCCATCACTCGTTTGGGTTGATTTCAGAATGTCCATTTGGTCATGTTTTCTCACTTTTGCAAAGTCACTGTGCATTTGCCATATGGTTAACTGGGCAGTCACCATCACCAATTTGTCATGCCATAAAAATCATGCAGGAATGCCAAATTGACTGGCCCGATGAACTCGGGATGGCTGGGCAGTGATTCTGGTACCTCTCCATCGCTCGTTTGGGTTGATTTCAGAATGTCGCTTTTGGTGATGGTACCTCACTGTTAAAACATATTGCAAATGTTCCTTACTTTTGCAAAGTCACTGAAAATTTTTGCAGGAATGCCAAATTGACTGGCCCGATGACCTCGGGATGGCTGGGCAGTGATACTGGTACCTCTCCATGGCTCGTTTGGGTTGATTTCAGAATGTCGCTTTTGGTGATGGTACCTCACTGTTAAAACATATTGCAAATGTTCCTTACTTTTGCAAAGTCACTGAAAATTTTTGCAGGAATGCCAAATTGACTGGCCCGATGACCTCGGGATGGCTTGGCAGTGATTCTGGTACCTCTCCATCGCTCGTTAGGGTTGATTCCAGAATGTCCATTTGGTGATTTTTCTCACTCTTTCAAAGTCACTGTGCATTTGCCATATGGTTAACTGGGCAGTCACCATCACCAATTTGTCATGCTATAAAAATCATGCAGGAATGCCAAATTGACTGGCCCGATGACCTCGGGATGTCTGGGCAGTGATACTGGTACCTCTCCATCACTCGTTTGGGTTGATTTCAGAATGTCCATTTGGTCATGTTTTCTCACTTTTGCAAAGTCACTGTGCATTTGCCATATGGTTAACTGGGCATTCACCATCACCAATTTGTCATGCCATAAAAATCATGCAGGAATGCCAAATTGACTGGCCCGATGAACTCGGGATGGCTTGGCAGTGATTCTGGTACCTCTCCATCGCTCGTTAGGGTTGATTCCAGAATGTCGCTTTTGGTGATGGTACCTCACTGTTAAAACATATTGCAAATGTTCCTTACTTTTGCAAAGTCACTGAAAATTTTTGCAGGAATGCCAAATTGACTGGCCCGATGACCTCGGGATGGCTGGGCAGTGATACTGGTACCTCTCCATGGCTCGTTTGGGTTGATTTCAGAATGTCGCTTTTGGTGATGGTACCTCACTGTTAAAACATATTGCAAATGTTCCTTACTTTTGCAAAGTCACTGAAAATTTTTGCAGGAATGCCAAATTGACTGGCCCGATGAAGTCGGGATGGCTTGGCAGTGATTCTGGTACCTCTCCATCACACGTTAGGGTTGATTCCAGAATGTCCATTTGGTGATTTTTCTCACTCTTTCAAAGTCACTGTGCATTTGCCATATGGTTAACTGGGCAGTCACCATTACCAATTTGTCATGCCATAAAAATCATGCAGGAATGCCAAATTGACTGGCCCGATGACCTCGGGATGTCTGGGCAGTGATACTGGTACCTCTCCATCGCTCGTTTGGGTTGATTTCAGAATGTCGCTTTTGGTGATGGTACCTCACCGCTTAAACATATTGCTAATGGACAAGAGTCACCTGCAAGTCACTGTCCATCAGTCAATTTGATATCTTTCAAAGCTAACTATTGGAGGCACTGTCAGTCTCTACGCACCCCAATGATACGTCCCTCCATCCATGTTGTGTATCTGTGTGATTTAGTTTTCCTTTGAATTTTTATGGGAAAAATGACTGATTTACAGTTCATGGGGGTTGCCTAATCATATATATGAAGTTTTGGAAAGATCTGATATTTTTAACCCCTCCAAACAGCCCATGAGAGACCAATTATGGCACTTCCGGTTGGCACAGGAAGCTGTAACTCAACATACATCCTCATTGGGCTATTCCATTAGAGAATCCTGAGTTTTAAGTCTTTACCATTAAAACTGACTGATTTACACAGGGTTCAATGCACTATGTCCATCAAATTGCAGGCAGTGTATGGGTATACACTTTTAGGGCGATTTGGACCACTTCCGGTTGGTCCAGGAAGCTTAGAATCGACACAGGTAGACCTTATAGTGGTCTGATGGACTGGTACCAAAGACAGGTTCATACAACATTCATAACCCATATAGACTCCAGGTTGTATTTAGTGGAGCAGCCAATATATTCCTATGGGGAGAGAAGTCAATGAACACAGTTTTTATGTAAACACCTTCTTTTGACTGTGAAGGGTTAATGTCACACGGTCAAGGATAGGCTTGGACAGATCAGGAGGACCTTAGGAACAGTCCTGTGGTTGAATTGTCTTTCTAAACCTAACGGTTCCGCCGCTGTCACCCAAAATCAAATGACGTACTGGTGAAGGCTTCATATTGGGCCTATTTTTCTCATGGTCGCGCGCTCAGACCGAGCGAGCTACGGTCAAGCGGGACACCTCGTTGGACTCGGCACAGTCTGGACACTATGGTCATGCCATTGTTTGTGTTGATTTCAGAATGTCCATTTGGTCATGTTTTCTCACTTTTGCAAAGTCACTGTGCATTTGCCATATGGTTAACTGGGCAGTCACCATCACCAATTTGTCATGCCATAAAAATCATGTAGGAATGCCAAATTGACTGGCCCGATGACCTCGGGATGGCTGGGCAGTGATACTGGTACCTCTCCATCGCTCGTTTGGGTTGATTTCAGAATGTCGCTTTTGGTGATGGTACCTCACTGTTAAAACATATTGCAAATGTTCCTTACTTTTGCAAAGTCACTGAAAATTTTTGCAGGAATGCCAAATTGACTGGCCCGATGAAGTCGGGATGGCTTGGCAGTGATTCTGGTACCTCTCCATCGCTCGTTAGGGTTGATTCCAGAATGTCCATTTGGTGATTTTTCTCACTCTTTCAAAGTCACTGTGCATTTGCCATATGGTTAACTGGGCAGTCACCATCACCAATTTGTCATGCTATAAAAATCATGCAGGAATGCCAAATTGACTGGCCCGATGACCTCGGGATGGCTGGGCAGTGATACTGGTACCTCTCCATGGCTCGTTTGGGTTGATTTCAGAATGTCGCTTTTGGTGATGGTACCTCACTGTTAAAACATATTGCAAATGTTCCTTACTTTTTCAAAGTCACTGAAAATTTTTGCAGGAATGCCAAATTGACTGGCCCGATGACCTCGGGATGGCTGGGCAGTGATACTGGTACCTCTCCATGGCTCGTTTGGGTTGATTTCAGAATGTCGCTTTTGGTGATGGTACCTCACTGTTAAAACATATTGCAAATGTTCCTTACTTTTGCAAAGTCACTGAAAATTTGTGCAGGAATGCCAAATTGACTGGCCCGATGAAGTCGGGATGGCTTGGCAGTGATTCTGGTACCTCTCCATCGCTCGTTTGGGCTGATTTCAGAATGTCCATTTGGTGATTTTTCTCACTCTTTCAAAGTCACTGTGCAGTTGCCATATGGTTAACTGGGCAGTCACCATCACCAATTTGTCATGCTATAAAAATCATGCAGGAATGCCAAATTGACTGGCCCGATGACCTCGGGATGGCTGGGCAGTGATACTGGTACCTCTCCATGGCTCGTTTGGGTTGATTTCAGAATGTCGCTTTTGGTGATGGTACCTCACTGTTAAAACATATTGCAAATGTTCCTTACTTTTTCAAAGTCACTGAAAATTTTTGCAGGAATGCCAAATTGACTGGCCCGATGACCTCGGGATGGCTGGGCAGTGATACTGGTACCTCTCCATGGCTCGTTTGGGTTGATTTCAGAATGTCGCTTTTGGTGATGGTACCTCACTGTTAAAACATATTGCAAATGCTCCTTACTTTTTCAAAGTCACTGAAAATTTTTGCAGGAATGCCAAATTGACTGGCCCGATGACCTCGGGATGGCTGGGCAGTGATACTGGTACCTCTCCATGGCTCGTTTGGGTTGATTTCAGAATGTCGCTTTTGGTGATGGTACCTCACCGCTTAAACATATTGCTAATGGACAAGAGTCACCTGCAAGTCACTGTCCATCAGTCAATTTGATATCATTCAAAGCTAACTATTGGAGGCACTGTCAGTCTCTACGCACCCCAATGATACGTCCCTCCATCCATGTTGTGTATCTGTGTGATTTAGTTTTCCTTTGAATTTTTATGGGAAAAATGACTGATTTACAGTTCATGGGGGTTGCCTAATCATATATATGAAGTTTTGGAAAGATCTGATTTTTTAACCCCTCCAAACAGCCCATGAGACACCAATTATGGCACTTCCGGTTGGCACAGGAAGCTGTAACTCAACATACATCCTCATTGGGGTATTCCATTAGAGAATCCTGAGTTTTAAGTCTTTACCATGAAAACTGACTGATTTACACAGGGTTCAATGCACTATGTCCATCAAATTGCAGGCAGTGTATGGGTACACACTTTTAGGGCGATTTGGACCACTTCCGGTTGGTCCAGGAAGCTTAGAATCGACACAGGTAGACCTTATAGTGGTCTGATGGACTGGTACCAAAGACAGGTTCATACAACATTCATAACCCATATAGACTCCAGGTTGTATTTAGTGGAGCAGCCAATATATTCCTATGGGGAGAGAAGTCAATGAACACTGTTTTTATGTAAACACCTTCTTTTGACTGTGAAGGGTTAATGTCACACGGTCAAGGATAGGCTTGGACAGATCAGGAGGACCTTAGGAACAGTCCTGTGGTTGAATTGTCTTTCTAAACCTAACGGTTCCGCCGCTGTCACCCAAAATCAAATGACGTACTGGTGAAGGCTTAATATTGGGCCTATTTTTCTCATGGTCGCCGCGCTCAGACCGAGCGAGCTACGGTCAAGCGGGGCACCTCGTTGGACTCGGCATAGTCTGGACACTATGGTGATGCCATTGTTTGTGTTGATTTCAGAATGTCCATTTGGTCATGTTTTCTCACTTTTGCAAAGTCACTGTGCATTTGCCATATGGTTAACTGGGCAGTCACCATCACCAATTTGTCATGCCATAAAAATCATGCAGGAATGCCAAATTGACTGGCCCGATGACATAGGGATGTCTGGGCAGTGATACTGGTACCTCTCCATGGCTCTTTTGGGTTGATTTCAGAATGTCGCTTTTGGTGATGGTACCTCACTGTTAAAACATATTGCAAATGTTCCTTACTTTTGCAAAGTCACTGAAAATTTTTGCAGGAATGCCAAATTGACTGGCCCGATGACCTCGGGATGGCTGGGCAGTGATTTTGGTACCTCTCCATCGCTCGTTTGGGTTGATTTCAGAATGTCGCTTTTGGTGATGGTACCTCACTGTTAAAACATATTGCAAATGTTCCTTACTTTTGCAAAGTCACTGAAAATTTGTGCAGGAATGCCAAATTGACTGGCCCGATGAACTCGGGATGGCTTGGCAGTGATTCTGGTACCTCTCCATCACTCGTTAGGGTTGATTTCAGAATGTCCATTTGGTCATGTTTTCTCACTTTTGCAAAGTCACTGTGCATTTGCCATATGGTTAACTGGGCAGTCACCATCACCAATTTGTCATGCCATAAAAATCATGCAGGAATGCCAAATTGACTGGCCCGATGACCTCGGGATGGCTTGGCAGTGATTCTGGTACCTCTCCATCACTCGTTAGGGTTGATTTCAGAATGTCCATTTGGTGATTTTTCTCACTTTTGCAAAGTCACTGTGCATTTGCCATATGGTTAACTGGGCAGTCACCATCACCAATTTGTCATGCCATAAAAATCATGCAGGAATGCCAAATTGACTGGCCCGATGACATAGGGATGTCTGGGCAGTGATACTGGTACCTCTCCATGGCTCGTTTGGGTTGATTTCAGAATGTCGCTTTTGGTGATGGTACCTCACTGTTAAAACATATTGCAAATGTTCCTTACTTTTGCAAAGTCACTGAAAATTTTTGCAGGAATGCCAAATTGACTGGCCCGATGACCTCGGGATGGCTGGGCAGTGATACTGGTACCTCTCCATGGCTCGTTTGGGTTGATTTCAGAATGTCGCTTTTGGTGATGGTACCTCACTGTTAAAACATATTGCAAATGTTCCTTACTTTTGCAAAGTCACTGAAAATTTGTGCAGGAATGCCAAATTGACTGGCCCGATGAACTCGGGATGGCTTGGCAGTGATTCTGGTACCTCTCCATCACTCGTTAGGGTCGATTCCAGAATGTCCATTTGGTGATTTTTCTCACTTTTGCAAAGTCACTGTGCATTTGCCATATGGTTAACTGGGCAGTCACCATCACCAATTTGTCATGCCATAAAAATCATGCAGGAATGCCAAATTGACTGGCCCGATGACATAGGGATGTCTGGGCAGTGATACTGGTACCTCTCCATGGCTCGTTTGGGTTGATTTCAGAATGTCGCTTTTGGTGAAGGTACCTCACTGTTAAAACATATTGCAAATGTTCCTTACTTTTGCAAAGTCACTGAAAATTTTTGCAGGAATGCCAAATTGACTGGCCCGATGACCTCGGGATGGCTGGGCAGTGATACTGGTACCTCTCCATGGCTCGTTTGGGTTGATTTCAGAATGTCGCTTTTGGTGATGGTACCTCACTGTTAAAACATATTGCAAATGTTCCTTACTTTTGCAAAGTCACTGAAAATTGTGCAGGAATGCCAAATTGACTGGCCCGATGAACTCGGGATGGCTTGGCAGTGATTCTGGTACCTCTCCATCACTCGTTTGGGTTGATTCCAGAATGTCCATTTGGTGATTTTTCTCACTCTTTCAAAGTCACTGTGCATTTGCCATATGGTTAACTGGGCAGTCACCATCACCAATTTGTCATGCCATAAAAATCATGCAGGAATGCCAAATTGACTGGCCCGATGACATAGGGATGTCTGGGCAGTGATACTGGTACCTCTCCATCGCTCGTTTGGGTTGATTTCAGAATGTCGCTTTTGGTGATGGTACCTCACCACTTAAACATATTGCTAATGGACAAGAGTCACCTGCAAGTCACCGTCCATCAGTCAATTTGATATCATTCTGACACCAAACTGATACAAACTGACACCAAACCCACTTTTCCCAACTCATTTAGGAGCCAAGTATAACATACTTCAGAGCTGGCCCAAAATTCACAAGGCCTTCGGTACAAAACATTAAAAAACCATAAAACACATAGTTACTTTCTAGCTGCGGGGCCAGTTCGGACATTATGTGTAGTCCTATGTGAGGCGACCCCGAATCCCGAGTTTCGGCCCGATAGGTCATTTGGTGTCCGAGTAAAAGCCTAATTGGTGCTGAAAATCCACTTTTTTCAATGCCTTGCTACGGGGTCCTTGAATGAGCTATCGGACCGAGATGTTGGGTTCTGTCTCTATGGGCCGAGACGGTCACAATGCACCTAGTCTTGTGTCTCTGGGACATTTCTAAATGTCGCCATTTTCGTAATGGTCAAAATGAATTGAAGTCATTGCAAATGTTCGACGCTGTTTCTCGGTCCGAGAACATTCTAGAGCGCCGTAACTCACCACGCACTATCTACCTGAGGTCTAGAACAGGATTCTAAAGTTTCGGAACTCTAGGTCTGACGGTTCTTTTTAGCTCGAACAAAGCTAACTATTGGAGGCACTGTCAGTCTCTACACACCCCAATACGTCCCTCCATCCAAGTTGTGTATCTGTGTGATTTATTTTTCCTTTGAATTTTTATGGGAAAAATGACTGATTTACAGTTCATGGGGGTTGTCTAATCACACATATGAAGTTTTGGACAGATCTGATTTTTTTAACCCTTCCAAACAGCCCCTGAGTCACCAATTATGGCACTTCCGGTTGGCACAGGAAGCTATAAATACACACATGTCTTGACTGACATAGAAACCTAGGGAATCCTGAGTTTTAAGTCTTTAAGTTGAGAATTGACTGATCTACACAGGGTTGAAAAATGCAGAGGCCTCGGCACCTTTCGAGGTGATGTACATCCAAATACCTTTTGGGTCAATCTAACCACTTCCGGTTGCTCCAGGAAGCTTAGAATCGACACAGGTAGACCTCATAGTGGTCTGATGGAATGTCATAGAAGACAGGTTCATACAGCATTCATAACCCATAAAGACCCCAGGTTGTATTTAGGGGAGCAGGCAATGTATTCCTATGGGGAGAGAAGTCAATGCACACTGTTTTTTTGTAAACACCTTCTTTTAACTGTGAAAGGTTAATGCCACACAGTCAAGGTTAGGCTTGCACAGATCGGGAGGACCTTAGGAACAGTCCTGTGTTTGAATTGTCCTTCTAAACCTAACGGTTCCGCCGCTGTCACCCAAAATCCAATGACATTGTGGTGCAGGCATCATTGTGGGCCTATTTTTCTCATGGTCGCTGCGCTCAGACCGAGCGAGCTACGGTCAAGAGGGGCACCTCGTTGGACTCGGCACGGCCTTGGGATTATGTTTATGCCATTGCCTGCTCTCTGTGTCTTTAAACACCACGCTTTGTCACTCCATCCTTGCTGTGTGTGTGTGTGAGAGCTTTTCTTTGACATCTGTTGGGAAAAATGACTGATTTACAGTTCATGGGGGTTGTCTAATCACACATATGAAGTTTTGGACAGATCTGATTTTTTTAACCCTTCCAAACAGCCCCTGAGTCACCAATTATGGCACTTCCGGTTGGCACAGGAAGCTATAAATACACACATGTCTTGACTGACATAGAAACCTAGGGAATCCTGAGTTTTAAGTCTTTAAGTTGAGAATTGACTGATCTACACAGGGTTGAAAAATGCAGAGGCCTCGGCACCTTTCGAGGTGATGTACATCCAAATACCTTTTGGGTCAATCTAACCACTTCCGGTTGCTCCAGGAAGCTTAGAATCGACACAGGTAGACCTCATAGTGGTCTGATGGAATGTCATAGAAGACAGGTTCATACAGCATTCATAACCCATAAAGACCCCAGGTTGTATTTAGGGGAGCAGGCAATGTATTCCTATGGGGAGAGAAGTCAATGCACACTGTTTTTTTGTAAACACCTTCTTTTAACTGTGAAAGGTTAATGCCACACAGTCAAGGTTAGGCTTGCACAGATCGGGAGGACCTTAGGAACAGTCCTGTGTTTGAATTGTCCTTCTAAACCTAACGGTTCCGCCGCTGTCACCCAAAATCCAATGACATTGTGGTGCAGGCATCATTGTGGGCCTATTTTTCTCATGGTCGCTGCGCTCAGACCGAGCGAGCTACGGTCAAGAGGGGCACCTCGTTGGACTCGGCACGGCCTTGGGATTATGTTTATGCCATTGCCTGCTCTCTGTGTCTTTAAACACCACGCTTTGTCACTCCATCCTTGCTGTGTGTGTGTGTGAGAGCTTTTCTTTGACATCTGTTGGGAAAATGACTGATTTACAGTTCATGGGGGTTGTCTAATCACACATATGAAGTTTTGGACAGATCTGATTTTTTTAACCCTTCCAAACAGCCCCTGAGTCACCAATTATGGCACTTCCGGTTGGCACAGGAAGCTATAAATACACACATGTCTTGACTGACATAGAAACCTAGGGAATCCTGAGTTTTAAGTCTTTAAGTTGAGAATTGACTGATCTACACAGGGTTGAAAAATGCAGAGGCCTCGGCACCTTTCGAGGTGATGTACATCCAAATACCTTTTGGGTCAATCTAACCACTTCCGGTTGCTCCAGGAAGCTTAGAATCGACACAGGTAGACCTCATAGTGGTCTGATGGAATGTCATAGAAGACAGGTTCATACAGCATTCATAACCCATAAAGACCCCAGGTTGTATTTAGGGGAGCAGGCAATGTATTCCTATGGGGAGAGAAGTCAATGCACACTGTTTTTTTGTAAACACCTTCTTTTAACTGTGAAAGGTTAATGCCACACAGTCAAGGTTAGGCTTGCACAGATCAGGAGGACCTTAGGAACAGTCCTGTGTTTGAATTGTCCTTCTAAACCTAACGGTTCCGCCGCTGTCACCCAAAATCCAATGACATTGTGGTGCAGGCATCATTGTGGGCCTATTTTTCTCATGGTCGCTGCGCTCAGACCGAGCGAGCTACGGTCAAGAGGGGCACCTCGTTGGACTCGGCACGGCCTTGGGATTATGTTTATGCCATTGCCTGCTCTCTGTGTCTTTAAACACCACGCTTTGTCACTCCATCCTTGCTGTGTGTGTGTGTGAGAGCTTTTCTTTGACATCTGTTGGGAAAAATGACTGATTTACAGTTCATGGGGGTTGTCTAATCACACATATGAAGTTTTGGACAGATCTGATTTTTTTAACCCTTCCAAACAGCCCCTGAGTCACCAATTATGGCACTTCCGGTTGGCACAGGAAGCTATAAATACACACATGTCTTGACTGACATAGAAACCTAGGGAATCCTGAGTTTTAAGTCTTTAAGTTGAGAATTGACTGATCTACACAGGGTTGAATAATGCAGAGGCCTCGGCACCTTTCGAGGTGATGTACATCCAAATACCTTTTGGGTCAATCTAACCACTTCCGGTTGCTCCAGGAAGCTTAGAATCGACACAGGTAGACCTCATAGTGGTCTGATGGAATGTCATAGAAGACAGGTTCATACAGCATTCATAACCCATAAAGACCCCAGGTTGTATTTAGGGGAGCAGGCAATGTATTCCTATGGGGAGAGAAGTCAATGCACACTGTTTTTTTGTAAACACCTTCTTTTAACTGTGAAAGGTTAATGCCACACAGTCAAGGTTAGGCTTGCACAGATCAGGAGGACCTTAGGAACAGTCCTGTGTTTGAATTGTCCTTCTAAACCTAACGGTTCCGCCGCTGTCACCCAAAATCCAATGACATTGTGGTGCAGGCATCATTGTGGGCCTATTTTTCTCATGGTCGCTGCGCTCAGACCGAGCGAGCTACGGTCAAGAGGGGCACCTCGTTGGACTCGGCACGGCCTTGGGATTATGTTTATGCCATTGCCTGCTCTCTGTGTCTTTAAACACCACGCTTTGTCACTCCATCCTTGCTGTGTGTGTGTGTGAGAGCTTTTCTTTGACATCTGTTGGGAAAAATGACTGAATTACAGTTCATGGGGGTTGTCTAATCACACATATGAAGTTTTGGACAGATCTGATTTTTTTAACCCTTCCAAACAGCCTGAGTCACCAATTATGGCACTTCCGGTTGGCACAGGAAGCTATAAATACACACATGTCTTGACTGACATAGAAACCTAGGGAATCCTGAGTTTTAAGTCTTTAAGTTGAGAATTGACTGATCTACACAGGGTTGAATAATGCAGAGGCCTCGGCACCTTTCGAGGTGATGTACATCCAAATACCTTTTGGGTCAATCTAACCACTTCCGGTTGCTCCAGGAAGCTTAGAATCGACACAGGTAGACCTCATAGTGGTCTGATGGAATGTCATAGAAGACAGGTTCATACAGCATTCATAACCCATAAAGACCCCAGGTTGTATTTAGGGGAGCAGGCAATGTATTCCTATGGGGAGAGAAGTCAATGCACACTGTTTTTTTGTAAACACCTTCTTTTAACTGTGAAAGGTTAATGCCACACAGTCAAGGTTAGGCTTGCACAGATCGGGAGGACCTTAGGAACAGTCCTGTGTTTGAATTGTCCTTCTAAACCTAACGGTTCCGCCGCTGTCACCCAAAATCCAATGACATTGTGGTGCAGGCATCATTGTGGGCCTATTTTTCTCATGGTCGCTGCGCTCAGACCGAGCGAGCTACGGTCAAGAGGGGCACCTCGTTGGACTCGGCACGGCCTTGGGATTATGTTTATGCCATTGCCTGCTCTCTGTGTCATGGGGGTTGTCTAATCACACATATGAAGTTTTGGACAGATCTGATTTTTTTAACCCTTCCAAACAGCCCCTGAGACGCCAATTATGGCACTTCCGGTTGGCACAGGAAGCTATAAATAAACTCATATCCTCATTGGGGTATGCCTTTACAGAATCCTGAGTTTTAAGTCTTTACGTTAAGAACTGAGTTATTTACGGAGGGTTTAGTGAGTGTGTGTTATTTCAGAAAATCATAGAAAATCACAGAAATGTCGCAGAGCTCCGCAGCACATTTTAAAAATACTCGTATGAACACCCTGCAACTGGATCTGTAACCGTTGAAAAAAAAAACACCTATATCTGAACATCACGATCTGGTCAACGTACGATTTCTCGTAAATGACGATAGATAAATGGCCGATTTTTTTTATTGACACCGGAGGCTCCTTGACTTTGACGTGAAGTGAAAAAAATCTTTTCTCTATTTTCATTTTGGACCTTTAATCCCAGAAATATGGCCATAACTCAAAAACCGTTGAGGCCTAGACGCCATCTTGTTCGGGGCCATCTTCCCATAATGCCAAACCTACGCTCACCAAGTTTCGGCTTCGAAATATTTTCGGTTTCCGAGATATGGCACGTCGTGATTCGTGATGTTTTGTCCAATAGCAATATGATTGCTTATGCCCTCTTGTGGGATATTTCGGCATTGCGCAAAAATGGGCTAAAATTTGTTTATTTTATTAAACGAAAACCGAATGTCCGACAAAGTTCATTTGATGACTTCCCGGTAGGTCTGGCCCTACCGCTCGGCCCGACGCCGTCCCCGAATTTCTAAAATGTTTTCGGACGTCTAGTAAGGGACCGTACAGTTCCAATAGGGACTTTCTCACTAACTATACGGTGATTGTCGAAATGTTCCCTTAAGGTATGTTAAGACGTGCTTTAAGTGGTCCGTTTCCGCCCAGGGAGCTTTTGATCTTCTTAAGAATCGTTTTACATCCGCTCCTATTCTTGTTACACCTGACATCTCTAGCCAGTTTGTTGTTGAGGTTGACGCGTCAGAGGTGGGCGTGGGAGCCATTCTTTCTCAGCGCTCTCTCTCTGACGGCAAGGTCCATCCTTGCGCGTTTTTCTCTCATCGCTTATCGCCGTCAGAACGTAACTATGATGTTGGTAATCGCGAACTGCTCGCCATCCGCTTAGCCCTAGGCGAATGGCGACAGTGGTTGGAGGGGGCGACCGTTCCTTTTGTCGTTTGGACTGACCATAGGAACCTTGAGTACATCCGTTCAGCCAAACGACTTAATGCGCGTCAGGCTCGTTGGGCTCTGTTTTTCGCTCGTTTCGAGTTTGTTATTTCTTATCGTCCGGGCTCAAAAAACACCAAGCCTGATGCTTTATCTCGTCTCTTCAGTTCTTCTGAGGTCTCCACCGACCCCGAGGGGATTCTCCTGACGGGCGTGTTGTCGGGTTGACTGTCTGGGGAATTGAGAGGCAGGTAAAGCAAGCACTCGCTCACACTCCGTCGCCGCGAGCTTGTCCTAGGAACCTTCTGTTCGTTCCCGTTCCTACTCGTCCGGCCGTTCTTCAGTGGGCCCACTCTGCCAAGTTAGCCGGCCACCCCGGCGTTCGGGGTACGCTCGCTTCCATTCGCCAGCGTTTCTGGTGGCCCACTCGGGAACGTGACGCGCGTCGATTTGTCGCCGCTTGTTCGGTCTGCGCGCAGACTAAATCTGGGAACTCTCCTCCTGCCGGCCGTCTCAGACCGCATCCCATTCCCTCTCGACCGTGGTCTCACATCGCTTTAGATTTTATCACCGGACTGCCTTCATCAGCGGGGAAGACAGTTATTCTTACGGTTGTCGATAGATTCTCTAAGGCGGCTCATTTCATTCCTCTCGATAAGCTCCCTTCTGCTAAGGAGACGGCTCAGATCATTATCGAGAATGTTTTCCGAATTCATGGCCTTCCGTCTGACGTCGTTTCCGACAGAGGCCCGCAGTTCACGTCTCAATTTTGGAGGGAGTTTTGCCGTTTGATTGGGGCTTCCGTCAGTCTCTCGTCCGGCTTTCATCCCCAGTCTAACGGTCAAGCCGAACGGGCCAATCAGACTGTTGGTCGCATTTTACGCAGTCTTTCTTTTCGTAACCCTGCGTCTTGGTCAGAACAGCTCCCCTGGGCAGAGTACGCCCACAACTCGCTTCCCTCGTCTGCTACCGGTCTATCCCCTTTTCAGTGTAGCCTCGGGTACCAGCCTCCGCTGTTCTCATCTCAGCTCGCCGAGTCCTGCGTCCCCTCCGCTCAGGCTTTTGTCCAGCGTTGCGAGCGCACCTGGAAGGGGGTCAGGTCGGCACTTTGCCGTAATAGGGCGCAGACTGTGAGGGCCGCTAATAAGCGTAGGACCAAGAGTCCTAGATATTGTTGCGGTCAGAGAGTATGGCTCTCCACTCAGAACCTTCCCCTTAAGACAGCTTCTCGCAAGTTGGCCCCGCGGTTCATTGGTCCGTTCCGTATTTCCCAGGTCATTAATCCTGTCGCAGTGCGACTTCTTCTCCCGCTCTATCTTCGTCGCGTTCACCCGGTCTTCCATGTCTCCTGTGTTAAGCCCGTTCTTCGCGCCCCGCTCGTCCCTCCCCCCATCCTTGTCGAGGGCGCACCCATCTACAGGGTTCGTAAGATTTTGGACATGCGCCCTCGGGGCCGTGGTCATCAGTACCTAGTGGATTGGGAGGGGTACGGTCCTGAGGAGAGGAGTTGGGTTCCCTCTCGGGACGTGCTGGACCGTTCGCTGATCGATGATTTCCTCCGTTGCCGCCAGGTTTCCTCCTCGAGTGCGCCAGGAGGCGCTCGGTGAGTGGGGGGGGGTACTGTCATGTCTTGTTATGTCTGTTCCTGTCCTTTCTCTTCACTCTCTCTCTCTGCTGGTCTTTTTAGGTTACCTTCTCTGTCTCTCATTCTTCAGCTGTTCTACATCTCCTCTAACTAGCTCATTCACTCTTTCACACCTGTTCTCTCTTCCCCTCTGATTAGGTCTCTATTTCTTTCTCTGTTCCTGCTACTTTCAGTGTCTGATTCTTGTTTGTGTTTTTTGATGCCAGAAGCAAGCTGTCGTCTCGTTTGCTTCCACCTTGTCCTGTCCTGTCGGAGTCTGCCTGGCAGGTGCATCCTGCACTATACTAACGTTCTTTTTGTTCCGCTGACAACGTTGGAAGAGGATTTATGCCATTCCTGTTTTTCATTAAAGAACTCTGTTTTCTGTTAAAACCGCTTTTGGGTCTTCACTCAAGTTCATAACAATTGGTTAGAGCCTGTAAGTAAGCATTTCACTGTAAGGTCTGCTACACCTGTTGTATTTGGCACACGTGACAAATAAACATTTTGAAACAATGGGCTTCCAAGCTCAATTTAAAAAATATTTGCAAGTCTTTGATCAGTCAGAACCAAATATATGAGAGCTGCCAGAATGTTGACAGTTCAATGCACCCAATTTTTTCAAATGAAAGGGAGATGGGACCTGTATCAGAGGTTAAAGATCTACAATATTTCTGTGGAAAATGTAGGGACTTCCTAGGTTTAAATCTAGTAAAACATGCTGTATCAGTCAAATAGCTTGTGATAAATTGTAATAAATACATAACTCAGAAGTCCATGATCTTTGCCAAAGTACTGAATGGTAATATGCCAGAATTTGGACTGGTCAAATACATATTTCTTGTTGATTCTAGGCTTTATTGTTTGGAATATTAACCATTTCAAACTATACGCTTTGATAGAAACATCATGGCTTATCAAATTGAGGTCCCACACCTGGCACAGGCCACTGAGTTAGTGGATGCTGAAAAGCTGGTTGATTTGACCTCTTATTACACAAACTTATGTACAAGTCAAATACCATCTTGGGGATGTAATAGAATTGTACAACAGTTCAAATGATTCATAGTGTGTTCCCCAGATATGAAAAGTGTACCGTCTTTGTTATGTACTGTATATTGTCCACATGATTTCTGGGATTGACAATAAACAGTGAATTCCATTTGGTCATTATCTGTTGTTAATATGTGAAGAGATGACAAGGATAAGATGCTTGAAATAAGAAATTTGGACTTTGACAAAGCAGTTTTGTACTTGTCAGTGTTGATCAAACAGCTTTATAATTCTGGTAATTCTAGTTTTGAGCATAAAGTTACTCAGAACCAGTAATACAATCTCAGTAACAAGTTCTATTATCTTATTAAGATCCTTAAGGACAAAAAAAGCTTGAAACAAGTGAAATGCTCCAACATAAAAACTGCCTGGTAAGAAGAAATATCTTGTCAGATAAAAAACAAGCATATATTGCCTTGACTTACCATATTTAATCTTACTTAGATTTCAATTTTTGCAGTGCTTTTGGTTGATGGTAGAACCCTTTTGGGTTCCATGTAGAATTCTTTCCACAGAGGGTTCCAAAAAGGGTTCTCCTATGGGGACAGCCGCAGAACCCTTTTTTCTAAGAGTGTAGTCGGCTGAGTCGCCGGGGGTTTTGAGCCCCCAAAGCCAGCTTGTTGCCCCCTCCCTGCTGTGAGGCTAGGGCGAGTTGCAGTGACCAACGGGTGTTGGCTTCTTTCTTACACATCACACGTCATAAAGGCCAAACAATTCTTTGGGTGTCACAGGGACATCCAGGAGCTCCACTTTCTCTTTGGCTAAGCTTGTCCAGCTTAACAGACAAAGTGCCCTTTCATCCACCACCACCAGGCTCATGGTGCGACCACAGACGGATGGCATTATGGGAGGCCTGGAGGTTTAGATCCGTAATCATACAGATCTCATCCCAAGCATCCTGATTCAGGGTCCAGTTGATTCAGTTGCTTCCCCACATCCTCCAGTCGCTATGCCTGGTAAGCCAACACGTTAGGTGCTCTGATTGATAAAGCCAAGGCTTTGTACGTCTTATGAAAAATGGAGGCAGAAAAGCGCTCTGTTTTCCAGGGAGAGAAGTGCCAGTAGTGCTAGCAGCACTGCATGTGGGGTGGAGGTGGTCCGCCAGTGACGGCTCCACCATGAGAGGGTTGCAGCACCCAGATTCTACCATATTGTGCTTGTCCATACTCAGTAAGCCAGGATATTGCTGGTAAGGGGGCTTATCCCATGAGCTCCTAGCCTTTTTGAGACAAGCCGGGACCGCAGGAAGCAGTTGCTATGCGGGATGGGAGTCTTTTCCCATCATATAGGTCCCCTCCGGGGTCCTGGATCCCCAAAAGAGCTTGCCACACAATATCAAGTCTGCCCGCGGTTCGCTTGCAAATTTTTAGGAGCCCGTACTCCAAGGGGATATCATCTGCTCCTCTGTCTTGGGGGCAGGGGGACCTCGGGACTTAAGATGGGGGAAAAACAGGTTTCACCCTCCATGTCAGTCACAAAGTTGACCAGACCCACGATATTAATCCCGGCGTTGTCTTCTTCATCCCCTTGCTCGACTTCCCAAGACACTATGTTGTCAGAGAGCGAGAGTAGGGATTCAAGCTTGGCTTTCGTTTGAATATAATTAATCATTTTCTAATCTTCAGTCTCCAACTAGCTAGCTCCATATGGCTAGCTATTGAGGTTTGGGTTAGCCCTGGTGAATGGTGGTTCAGCTGTGAGTCTGTCTGCAGGCAAGTCAGCATCTTTTGGTCAACTAACCTCCCTCTAACCTTGCGGCAGGTGACAGGCATACTTGTGAATGATACCAGAGACCAGACATTTGCTCCCAATAATCCAGAAGCCTGCTGCTCGAATAGCTCCATCTGAAAAATGACGGCCTTGGTGAGCCACTTGCTCGTGATAATGTCTTACCAGCAGAGTGGCAACATGATGTGTCCGTGGGATGATGAGAAGATGTTTTTAGTCTTGTAACATGTCGGCGGAGGATAAGTGGCCTCCCAGCCTCCCAACCCATCCTCATCAATCACTGGGTTCAGCTTTTTCAGTGGACTTTGCTTTGGGAACTCTTTTCCTTTTTCAAGGCAATTGAATTCCTCTCTGAAGGCTTCATGTTGCACACAGTGAATGATTGCTGTTTTGGCTTGTGACAACTCATTTGTACCGCATGGTTTATTACAGTCATGCTAGCCTTTGCAGCTGGTGTTGTCCGCACCTTCATGGAAGGAACTGGCAATATGAATGAGTCGTGCTGTGGCTCGATTGAGAGCTTTCCAGCTTGAGAACTTCTCAAAGCGTTGAGAGCCGAGTTGAGCTCCAGAAACCTTAGAGGCAAAGACAGTGACGTCTGGTCGAATCTCTGCGTCTGCGTGAGGCTCTATAAGGTCAACATTTACGTTCTCAGGCTTACTCGAGTTTGTTTGGGTCAGGAACGGTGGACCTGAGAACCAACTGGTGTGCTTTAAGAGCGCAGCAAGTATGGGCCTGGTTGCATGGTCTGCTGGATTGCTGACAGTGTTTACATAACACCACTGATCTGGATGGGTAGACTTCCTGATGCGAGTTGCCCTATTGGAAACATAAACAGAATCTTTTGGTGACATTGTGGATGTAACCGAGAACTATCTTACTGTCTGTGTAGAACTTGGCCGCATTTACATCAATGTGAATTTCGTCTCTGATCAGTTCATACATCTCAACAGCTAGCAAAGCCGCACACAGTTCTAGGCGTGGGATAGTGTGGGCCGGACGAGGGGCCAATTTTGATTTCCCCATGACAAATCCAACATGGCATTGACCTTCCGAGTCAATAACTCTCAGGTAGGCTATCGCTCCTATGGCTACTGTAGAGGCATCCGAGAAGATGTGTAGCTCTCTTCTTTGAGTGGTAGACAAGGAGACTGGGATGTAGGTCTGCTGAATATACATATGTTCCAACTCCATCAAAGATTCCTTCCACATTTTCCATTCCTCTTCTTTTTCTGTGGGAAGAGGGGCATCTCACTCACTCTGATCAGAAGAGAGTTCTCTGATTAAGGCTTTATCTTGCATCGTTATTGGAGCCACAAACCCAAGGGGGTCATAAAGACTATTCACTGTGGACAGGATGCCTCTCCGCGTAAAAGGCTTCTCATTGTGGGACACCTGAAATGAGCAGCTGTCTGTTTCCAGGTTCCAGGAAAGTCCCAGACTCTGTTGAAAGGGGAGAGGATCCACTCCTAGGTCCAGATCTTTTAAGTCTTTTGCACGGTCCTCCATAGGGAAGGCTTCCATAACTGTTTTGCTATTGGATGCAATCTTGTGTAGTTTCATGTTGGACTCCACCAACATTGCTTGTGTTTTTCTTAGAATGTTGATAGCTTCTTCTGTAGTAGCTACTGATGTCAGACCATCATCGACGTAGAAGTTCCTCACTCCATATTGCTTGTGTTCTGACCCGTGTTCCTTCTCACCCTGTAGCGCTGCTCGTCTCTTGCAGTAGATGTCTATGGCTGGTGAAGGGCTGTTCCCAAATACATGGACTTTCATCCTGTACTCAGTTATTTTGGGTTGTTGTCTTCATACCAGAGAAACCTTAAGTAATCTCTGTGATCCTCACGCACACCAAAACAGTAAAACATTTGTTGCACATCTACTGTTAGTGCAATGCAATCCTTGCGGAAACGCATTAGGACACCCAAGAGTGTGTTGTTTAAGTCTGGACCACTGAGCAGAACATTGTTATGTGACACGCCTTGACACTTAGCACTGGAGTCAAATACTACTCTTATTTGTCCAGGCTTTTGTGGATGGTAAACACCAAATATGGGAAGATACCAACATTCTTTGTCTCCCTCTAGTGGTGGTGAAGGTTCAGCTTCGTCGTTATCCAGTATCTTTTCCATGAAGTCAATAAAATGCCGCTTCATGTCAGGCTTTTTGTCTAAAGTCCTGCGAAGTGATGTGAGACGGTTCATGGCCTGCTCCCTGTTATTAGGGAGGCGACGTCTAGTGAGGCGAAAGGGTAGTGGAGCCACCCAGTTGTTTCCATCATCCTGGAAAACCTGTTTGTCCATAATGTCCAAGAAGGCTTTGTCTTCCACTGATGCTGCTGGTTTATCATCGTCTTGTGTTTTGTCGAACACGGAACATCCCAGGCTGTCTGTGTTCACAGTTGTGCTTGGATCTCTCGAGTGCACTGTAGAGGGAGAGATGTGTTTCTGAGCTACGCTGCTGTAGTTCTCTTTTAACTGGATGATGTCAGGGCAAGGGCTCAGATAGGATGTGCGACCATTTTGAAGTATGTTTGTCCTGAACACGTTAACTCGTCATCAAGCTCGAGACCCTGGGTCTCGACCCCGCCCTGTGCAACTGGGTACTGGACTTCCTGACGGGCCGCCCACAGGTGGTGAGGGTAGGTAACAACATCTCCACCCCGCTGATCCTCAACACTGGGGCCCCACAAGGGTGCGTTCTGAGCCCTCTCCTGTACTCTGTGTTCACCCATGACTGCATGGCCATGCACGCCTCCAACTCAATCATCAAGTTGGACACTACAGTGGTAGGCTTGATTACCAACAGCAACGAGACGGCCTACAGGGAGGAGGTGAGGGCCCTCGGAGTGTGGTGTCAGGAAAATAACCTTACACTCAACGTCAACAAAACTAAGGAGATGATTGTGGACTTCAGGAAACAGCAGAGGGAGCACCCTCCTATCCACATAAGTTTTAAGTTCCTCGGCGTACACATCACAGACAGACTGAATTGGTCCACCCACACAGACAGCATCGTGAAGAAGGCGCAGCAGCGCCTCTTCAACCTCAGGAAGCTGAAGAAATTTGTCTTGTCACCAAAAGCACTCACAAACTTCTACAGATGCACAATCGAGAGCATCCTGTCGGCTGTATCACCGCCTGGTACGGCAACCGCTCCGCCCACAACCGTAAGGCTCTCCAGAGGGTAGTGAGGTCTGCACAACGCATCACCGGGGGCAAACTACCTGCCCTCCAGGACACCTACACCTCCCAATGTCACAGGAAGGCCATAAAGATCATCAAGGACAACAACCACCCGAGCCACTGCCTGTTCACCCCACTATCATCCAGAAGGCAAGGTCAGTACAGGTGCATCAAAGCAGGGACCGAGAGACTGAAAAACAGCTTCTATCTCAAGGCCATCAGACTGTTAAACAGCCACCGCTAACATTGATTGGCTGCTACCAACACACTGACTCAACTCCAGCCACTTTAAAAATTGGAATTGATGGAAATTGATGTCAAATATATCACTAGCCACTTTAAACAATTCAACTTAATATGTTTACATACCCTACATTATTCATCTCATATGTATATACTGTACTCGATACCATCTACTGCATCTTGCCTATGCCGTTCTGTACCATCACTCATTCATATATCTTTATGTACATATTCTTTATCCCTTTACACTTGTGTGTATAAGGTAGTAGTTTTGGAATTGTTAGGTTAGATTACTCGTTGGTTATTACTGCATTGTCGGAACTAGACGCACAAGCATTTCGCTACACTCGCATTAACATCTGCTAACCATGTGTATGGGACAAATAAATTTGATTAGATTTTTTGTTGTTGACATTGGCTGGTCGGTGAGCCGTTCCCAAACAGACCTCACCCACGATGACCCACCCGAGGTCGAGTCGCTGTGCATAAGGAGTGTCGTGGGGCCCATTGATTTGCTCTCGTACCTTGTGTACCCTTAAGATGTCTCGTCCTAAGAGCAGGAGGATGGGAGCGTCTGGGTCCACAGCTGGAATTTTGTCCATAACTGGTTGCAGATGGGGATGATGATACACAATGTCGGGGGAGGGAATCTCCATCCTATCTTCTGGCATCATATCACACTATCAGAGTAGGGAGAGGGAGCTGCATGTGTCCATCTATAGACTCCACCACCTGTTACCCCAGAACGCGTCTTCATGGTGTATGGCGCAGAGTTGTCATTGATGTTGAAGAGATTGAAAAACTCTGTCTTGGCCAAAGATTTGTTACTCTGTTCATCAAGCACAACATACATTTTGACAGCTTTCTCTCTTATCCCAGCCGGATAAGCTTTGACTAGGCATATTTTTGAACATGATTTTGGATTGACTGCCTCACCACAGATCTCTGTACACTTTGAGGTGACAGATAGAAGAGCATCGTCACCTTGCTCCCCGCCATGCTCTTTCTCTGAGGTAGCGGTGTCTGTATTTGAAGGGGCTGGGCCTGGATGCAGAGCAGCAAGATGTCTGTCACTGTCACACTCAGAGCACTTGATTGACATCTTACAGTCTTTAGCTCTGTGCTGAGTTGACCCACAACATCGGAAACAAATGCCATTCTCTTTGAGATATAATTTGCGCTCATCTAGAGTTTTGTATCTAAACCCACAACACTTTTTAAGAGCATGAGGCTTGTTGTGTATTGTGGTCAGGGTGCAGTGATGGTCAGGGTTTTCAACCTTTGTTTTACTGGGTTTGGCTTGATGGTCTGAGGGCTCAGATGACACATCTGTTTTGTATACAGTCACAGGTGTCTTGCTGCTGTACCTGGCAGGTTTCTCACTTTTCATAAATACCTGGTTAGTTGAGGTGTAGAGGGTGAAACTGGGGTCGTTTCTAGTTTTTGCCTGGTTCCTGATGAATCTCGAGAAGAACGAGAATGGTGGGAATGCTACCCGATAGTCCTCCTTATATTTGGATCCCTGAGCTATCCATTTTTCTTGTAAACTGAATGGAAGTTTCTCTACAATAGGGTTTACCCCGCCAGATGTGTCCAGATAAGCGAGGCCTGGAACGTACCCTTCTACTTTAGCACACTCCAGTTCAAGAAGAATGTCACCTAGTTCTCTTAGTTTGTGATTGTCTGTGTTTGCCAGTTTTGGAAAATCATCATTTTTCTTCAACAGTGCATTCTCGATCACTTCAGTTGTACCATAGCACTCTTCTAGCCGTTGCCATACCATGTTAAGCCCTGCTGTGGCATTGAAAATATGGACAGATCTAATTCTCTTTGCTTGCTCAGACGACTGCCCCAAGCCACTTAGTAATTAGATCTAACTCTTCCCTGGCTGATAAATTCAAGTCCCTTGTCGCATTGAGAAAGGATGCTTTCCAAGCCCAATAATTTTCAGGCCGATCATCAAACTTCAGGAGTCCTGAACTCACTATCTCACGGCGTAGGAGGTACTTGATGAGGTCTGGTGACACTTGTTACTCAGGGAAGCTTTGTGTGTGTGACTGGAAGTGGGCTTGTTTTCCATTTCCACCATTCTGCTGTTCATTTCTTTTGAATGGAGAGTCTCTTCTCTTGCTCTGTTTGCTACTTTCTGGATTATGGCATGGAGCTGGGTCAACACTAAGCTCTTGTTTCTCTACTCCAAATGAAAGTTCAGCAAAGTAGGGCCTAGCATGTTGTTGCACATACTCACATGTACGTTGGACTGGACTTAAGGGCTGTGTCCCTGTGTCTCGTTCTTTGTGAAGCTCTCTGCGTTCTGATTCTACAGCTTCTTCAAGGGTTGCAGCTCCAGCCAACGCAGCAGCAGCGGTTCTCTCAAATTGGAGAACATACAAACTTGCATCAAGGTCAGCTTTTTGCTTCATCACAGAAGCTTCCTTCTCAGCAAAGGAGACTTGAGCATGTGCTGCGCCCGCCTTGGCGCGTGCTTTGATGGCTGCAGAACTCGCCGTTGAGGATCTACTTGACTGTTTTGATGACATTGATCTTGTAGAATGAGACTTGGTCCCAATGTGCTAAAGAGGCTCCTCCATCTCACTCTGTTGAACACCTGGCTCTGCTGGTTGCATCGTAGACTGCTGGTCTTCCCTAGAATAAGAGGCTTTGTTGGCTGATGAACGTAGAAACATAACCACCGTGTGCAGTTCTTCTTGTGCTTGAGCCCGCCGTGATGATGTTTTTTCACTATGCAACTCAAGGGCAGAAATCTCATGCAAAACTAGACATATAGCTAACAACTAAGTCTTCAATAAAACTCCCAAGGTGTGACTTTTCTTGAATGAATATATTGAAAACGTTTGTTGTGAAACTGCAAAATACAGAAAATAATATACTTTAGTATTCAATTCACACTGACATAGCTGTACATTAAACATTTGAAGTTACATAAATACAAGCACGTGCTAAGGTACCATGCATCTGGCATGATGCCAAACCATATAGCTAATTGTTACTCATATGGTAATTGGCTAACTCTTTTCATTACTCTAATAATGTACAACCATCTATGTAGAATAACAAAGCATATTACAATAGAAACAGTAACAAAACTACAGTATTGTATATTTTACAATTTGTTTGCATGACCCACGAGCAAAGTAATACAGCTAATGACATACATGAAAGGCATTGCAATTTGTGTGAGTAAATGCAACCAACCAACATTGATATGTAAGCAACTCTATCAATAACAAGATTATCATCACTAGCTAAATGCTTGAATCAAACTTACAAACAAGTATTTTCCAAGGCTGAAGCGTGACAAGAAATAATTACACTGAAAGACCTGCACCGTATCGTTGTTTTTAGCTGCTTCTATGCGTTTAGAACGAATTCTCTACTTCCTGTTTGCGTAGTCTTAAGTACCAGAAAGCTCCACTAGGGACCAATAACGCCATGGAACACAATGAAAATACATTTTAACCATTGTAATAAAATAATCTGTTACCTTCTAACAGGATGGCGGCACAGTTGTAATGCAGCAAAATAGAAAAACGCCAATGGGGATTAATACTTTTGCAAGGCACTGTAACTACAGTACGAGTCAAAAGTTTGGGCACACCTACTCATTCAAGGATTTTTCTTTATTTTTCCTATTGTCTACTTTGTAGAACAATAGTGAAGACATCAAAACTATGAAATAACACATATGGAATCATTTAGGAACTGAAAAAGTGTTAAACAAATCAAAATATATTTTTTTAGATTCTTCAAAGTAGCCACCCTTTGCCTTGATGACAGCTTTGCACACTCTTTAACATTTTCTAAACCAGCTTCATGAGGTAGTCACCTGAAATGCATTTCAATTAGCAGGTGTGCCTTGTTAAAAGTTATTTTGTTGAATGTCTTTCCTTCTTAATGCGTTTGAGCCAACCAGTTGTGTTGTGACAATGTAAGGTTGGTATACAGGTTGGTAGCCCTATTTGGTAAAAGTCAATTTTATGGCAACAACAGCTCAAATGAGCAAAGAGAAATGACATTCCATCATTACTTTAACATGAAGGTCAGTCAATACCGAAAATGTCAAGAACTTTGAAAGTTTCTTTGAGTGCAGTCGCAAAAACCATCAAGCGCTATGATGAAACTGCCTCTCATGCGGACCACCACAGGAAATGGAGACCTCTTTCTTACCTCTGCTGCAGAGGATAAGTTACCAGCCTCAGAAATCAGCAATTAACTGCTCCTCAAATTGCAGCCCAAATAAATGCTTCACAGAGTTCAAGTAACAGACACATCTTAACATCAACTGTGCAGAGGAGACTGTGTGATTCAGGCCTTTATGTTCGAATTGCTGCAGGAAAGCACTACTAAAGGACACCAATAATAAGAGACTTGCTTGCGCCAAGAAACACGAGCAATTGATATTAGACCGGTGGAAACCTGTCCTTTGGTCTGATGTCTTTGTGAGACGCAGTGCAGGTGAACGGATGATCTCCGCATGCGTGGTTCCCACTGTGAAGCATGGAGGAAGAGGTGTGTGGGTGCTTTGCTGGTGACACTGTCAGTGATTTATTTAGAATTTAAGGCACACTTAACCAGCATGGCTACCACAGCATTTGGCAGCGATACGTCATCCCATCTGGTCTGCGCGTAGTGGGACTATCATTTGTTTTTCAACGGAACAATGACCCAACACACCTCCAGGCTGTGTAAGGGCTACTTTTTACCAAGAAGGAGAGTGATGAAGTGCTGCATCAGATGACATGGCCTCCACAATCACCCGACCTCAACCCAATTGAGATGGTTTGGGATGAGTTGGACTGAAGAGTGAAGGAAAAGCAGCCAACAAGTGCTCAGCATATGTGGGAACTCCTTCAAGACTGTTGGAAATGCATTCCTTATGAAGTTGGTTGAGAGAATGCCAAGAGTGTGTAAAGCTGTCATCAAGGCAAATGGTGCCTACTTTGAAAAATCTATTTAGATTTCTTTAACACTTTTTTGGCTACTACATGTTTCCATATGTGTTATTTACACATTTACATTTACATTTAAGTCATTTTTTGATCTCTTCACTTTTATTCTACAATGTAGAAAATAGTACAAATAAAAATTAAATAAAAACATGAATGAGTAGGTGTATCCAAACGTTTGACTGGTAATTGTTTTCTCTGACTCAGTACATTTTATTAGCTAGCTAGCGATTAGTATTAGCGATTAGCGGCTAACAGGATTAAGGCCCAACTTGTTAAGTAAAGACAAACTCGCTGTTTGCAGATGTAAGAAACACAAACGAATTGTGTAATTCTAAAATGCTAGTGAAATTATATTAAGAACCAAAGTGAAAACAGCATCATTGTCATCACCGTTGTTGCATGTTCTACATTGACCATGCAGACTAAACGCAAGTGTCGAGGAACAACAAAACACGCTACTTGAGTGACAGGGGGTGGGGGCTATGTCTGTGTTAAGCGGCATGGAGAGAGAGCGTATAGAGATGACTCAAGTAGCGTAGTAAACTATAGAAATGGACGTTACACACGGCGTATCACATTTAACAAAACATTTAAATACCGTTATAGAAGTTAAAGTAGAAACCCAAACCGGTCCGTGCATCAATACCGGTATATTGTTAAATACAGTATTCCGCCCAGCCCTAGCAAGGAGTAAAGAGTGTTGTAGGATAAACTGAAACTGAATAGACTTAAGCACAGGCAAAATCCTAGAAGAGAACCTGGTCCATTCTGCTTTCCAACAGACATTGGGAGACAAATTCACTTTTCAACAAGACTATAACCTAAAACACAATGCCAAATATACACTGGAGTTGCTTACCAAGACCACGTTGAATGTTCCTGAGTGGCCTAGTTACAGTTTTGACTTAAATCTGCTTGAAAATATGGCAAGATATGAAAATGGCTGTCTAGCAATGATCAACAACCAACTTGACAGAGCTTGAAGAATTTAAAAAAATAAGAATGTGCAAGTATTGTACAATCCTGGTGTGCAAAGCTCTTAGAGACGTGTAATCACTGCCAAAGGTGATTCTAACGTATTGACTTGGGGGTGTGAATACTTGTGTAAATGGGATATTTCTGTATTTCATTTTCAATACATTTGCAAAAGTTTCTAAAAACATGTTTTCACTTATTGTGTGTAGAGAAAAAGAAATTGAATCCATTTTTCCTTCAGTCTGTAACACAGCAAAATGTGGAATGTTAATTTGTATGAATACTTTCTGATGGCACTGTACTTCTATCACTCCAGTATCCCTGCACATTGTAAATATGGTATTGTAACTGACTGTATATAGCTTCTTACTTACTCATGTTTTATTTTTTTATTTTTTCTCCTGTGTTTTTTCTACCTTATGCAATTTTTAGTGCTATATTGATTACTGCATTATTGGGTTTGGAGCTTGCAACTAAGGCATTTCACTGTACTTGTGCATGTGACATTAAAACATAGTAGTTATGACCACTTCAAGCCTGACTGTGACTCACCCTTCAGTGCATGCGACAGAGACAGTGCGCTCGTGGTCTCATCGACTATAGAGCCGGACTCCAAACCAGCTAGCTCAGACTCACTGACTGTATAATGGCAACATGAGTTAGTAAGTATGGTCACTGTCTGCATTTTCTCTCCAGCCTAAAACCATCAGAACAGTGATTGATACAGAATGGAACGTAAATAACCTCAGGATAAGCAAAGAGAGGATTAGAGTATGTTTACAGAAGGATATTTGATTGAAATCATGGCTATTTGGAGAGAAAAAATAAAAACCTTCGGGCCCTTTTCAATCAAATGTTTCCGGATGAGTCAAAATCGAATTCTTCCCATGCAAGAAGACAACATTTGCATTTCCTAATGTCTCTTATAAATATTTATTTGAATTTAATAGGGCCCTTAGCAGAGTTGTTTTTTTAACTTCCTGTATGGTCATTGAACCAGATAATAGCCCATGGGCATAACACAGTACACACTACAGCGTTATATAATGGTCGGTAATACACATGCATCTATCTTACTTATGAGCGTGATATTAAGATTGGATAGTGGTCCAACAGCGATGCCCCTGAAGGATCATATACTGTGGGAAACCCCAGATACTGTATGTTGATTTAACCCCACAGTATGTTTTTGTAGTGTTGGTGTTACCAGGGAGAAATCCCTGTAGGAGGTGAATGAGGGGTTGACAGGTTGTATCAAATCCAGTAGCCTGTAGACACCAAATGTAGAACCATAACAACAGAACTGCTTTACAAACATGACAATAAAGTTGTATTCTATTCAGTACTCCAGGCTACAGAAAGATTGTTATAAACCCTCAGAACCCAAAATGTACGCTTGTTTTACTTCAAATCAAATGTATTTATATAGCCCTTCGTACATCAGCTGATATGTCAAAGTGCTGTACAGAAACCCAGCATAAAACCCCAAACAGCAAGCAATGCAGGTGTAGAAGCACGGTGGCAAGGAAAACTCCCTAGAAAGGCCAAAACCTAGGAAGAAACCTAGAGAGGAACCAGGCTATGTGGGGTGGCCAGTCCACTTCTGGCTGTGCCGGATGGAGATTATAACAGAACATGGCCAAGATGTTCAAATGTTCACAAATGACCAGCATGGTCGAATAATAATAATAAGGCAGAACAGTTGAAACTGGAGCAGCAGCACGGCCAGGTGGACTGGAGACAGCAAGGAGTCATCATGTCAGGTAGTCCTGGGGCATGGTCCTAGGGCTCAGGTCCTCCGAGAGAGAGAAAGAAAGAGAGAAGGAGAGAATTAGAAAACGCACACTTAGATTCACACAGGACACCGAATAGGACAGGAGAAGTACTCCAGATATAACAAACTGACCCGAGCCCCCTGACACATAAACTACTGCAGCATAAATTCTGGAGGCTGAGACAGGAGGGGTCAGGAGACACTGTGGCCCCATCCCAGGACACCCCCGGACAGGGCCAAACAGGGAGGATATAACCCCACCCACTTTGCCAAAGCACAGCCCCCACACCACTAGAGGGATATCTTCAACCACCAACTTACCATCCTGAGACAAGGCTGAGTATAGCCCACAAAGATCTCCGCCATGGCACAACCCAAAGGGGGTCGCCAACCCAGACAGGATGACCACATCAGTGAATCAACCCACTCAGGTGTACTTCAGTGTTTGTAAACAAAGTCAATGTAAACAAACACTATTTAGCCTCAAAACATGGTTAAAACTATCATTTTAATATCATGGATGGTCAGTCCTTGCATCCATAGCTCTATGAATTTGAGTGGTTACATTTCTCCAGCCCCACCACTCAGCTTTTTACTGAAACAGGGATGTTGAGAGCAGTTTGTTGTTTCTACTGCTTAGACTAAAACATATCTGAAATTAATCAAATTCTACCAAATATGGGAGAAATGACATTTTTTTTTATGCAACTAGAGCAGTTATTTGCTTATGTCTCAGTCACCATAATGACAAACACTAGTTGACATTCTGATTCTCATTTGTGTTTGAACTTTTGTTTAATTGAAATGCTTTGTTTGACAACCAGCAGAAGATAACCTACTTACAATTTGAGACCTTACTGTTTGACTGGAGATGACAAAAAAGGATCTTGCCACCACCATTCTTCACCGTAGGTATGGTGCCAGGCTTCCTGCAGACGTGACGCTTGGCATTCAGGCCAAAGAGTTCAATCTTAGTTTCAGCAGATCAGAGAATCTTGTTTCTGATGGTCTGAGAGTCTTTCGGTACCTTTTGGTAAACTCCAAGCGAGCTGTCGTGTGCCTTTTACTGATGAGTGGCTTTCGTCTGTCCACTCTACCATAAAGGCCTGATTGGTGGAGTGCTGCAGAGATGGTTGTACTTCTGGAAGGTTCTCCAATCTCCACAGAGGATCACTGGAGCTCTGTTAGAGTGACCATCGGGTTCTTGGTGACTTCCCTGACCAAGGCCCTTTCTCCCCTGATTGCTCAATTTGGCTGGGCGGCCAGCTCTAGGAAGAGTCTTTCTGGTTCCAAACTTTTTCCATTTAATAATGATGGAGGCCACTGTGTTCTTGGGGACCTTCAATGCTGCAGAAATGTTTTGGTTCCCTTCCCCAGATCTGTCCCTCGACACAATCCTGTCTGGGAGCTATACGGACAATTCCTTTGAACTAATGGCTTGGTTTTTGCTCTGACATGCACTGTCAACTTGGGACCTTATATAGACAAGTGTGTGCCTTTCCAAATCATGTCCAATCAATTGAATTTACCACAGGTGGACTCCAATCAAGTTGTAGAAACATTTCAAGGATGATCAATGGAAACAGAATGTAGCGGAGCTCAATTTCGAGTCTCATAGCAAAGGGTCTGAATACTTAAACATGAACTCCCATCCTGGACATTCTCCCAAGGCAAAACTCTTACAGGACCTTCAATCTCGGTATTTCTCCAGAGGCAACATCTCACAGGACCCTCGTCTTGGACCTTCTCCCAAGGCAATATCTCACAGGACCCTCTGTCCTGGACCTTCTCCCAAGGCAATATCTCACAGGACCCTCCGTCCTGGATCTTCTCAAGGCATGACCCTCCGTCCTGGACCTTCTCCCAAGGCAATATCTCACAGGATCTCTGGACCTTCTCCCAAGGCAATATCTCACAGGACCCTCCGTCCTGGACCTTCTCCCAAGGCAATATCTCACAGGACCCTCCGTCCTGGACCTTCTCCCAAGGCAATATCTCACAGGACCCTCCGTCCTGGACCTTCTCCCAAGGCAATATCTCACAGGACCCTCTGTCCTGGACCTTCTCCCAAGGCAACATCTCACAGGACCCTCTGTCCTGGACCTTCTCCCAAGGCAAAATCTCACAGGACCCTCCGTCCTGGACCTTCTCCCAAGGGCAATCTCACAGGACCCTCCGTCCTGGATCTCACAGGACCCTCTGTCCTGGACCTTCTCCCAAGGCAATATCTCACAGGACCCTCCGTCCTGGATCTTCTCCCAAGGCAATATCTCACAGGACCCTCCATCCTGAACCTTCTCTCAGGCCAAATATCTTTCACCACTCTATCATTTCAAACCCTGAGAATAAATAATGTTTTAATTTCCCCCAGGGTGAGTTGAGGTTATGAGTGACGTAACACATCATAAAACAGAAATATTCCTATAAGAGTAACACAATAAAATAGACTTATAAAATGAATGTGTGAGCATGTTTTACATGTGCCCATGCCAATAACCTAGAGCCCATAGGATTCCAGTTGGCATTTATTATGATGGTATAATTGTACCCTCCAACCTGTCTTGTTAAGTATATTGCACACCCTATGACTTGAGCAACATCATTTGGAAAGTAAACACCTACCCCCCCCCCCACACCCCCACACACCTCACCTCTATAATGTATGTCAGTTAATCCTAGATGTGTGTATAGTCTCAAAGTGTGAATTGTCCTCCCTATTTGAAGAGGTGTTTGATGTTAACATGTTTATGTATGCTTGTGTTGAGCTGTGAAAAGTTAATCAAGACCAGATATAGACTATTAAATCTAAAAATGCCCCTGTTAGAATTTGCCAGCCGGTCATCAACAGCTCAAGGCTACAGAAATCAGACTTAAACACTGAGAGAACCAGAGAGATGAGAAGAGGGTCAGCAGCACAACAAATAAGTGTGAGAGAGTGAGAAGAGGAGCATGACAGGTCCTGTTGATGACTCATCTCATAGACACAGGAAATATAGTGTTGTTATCACTAGCCTCCTAGGGACCAGACCTATCCACCAAAATGAATAAAAACTAATTAAATCTCATTATCAGCCTGGATCCCACCACACACCCTGTCCAACTCCACTAACCCCACCATACAAGGGTCTAACATCATAAAACAGTATTGATGAGTTCAATACAAGCCTTCATGTAAGATGTACAGTAAGAAGACATCTACCGTGTGTACCCTTGTTTAAGGGGAAACCCACAGTATATGTTTATTCATAAAACCTGGCTACTTCATTGTCTGAACCCATTCATACTAATTCCATCTTTGTCATGTTTCACCCACAGTAGTACATTCTCCTCACTGTGCTTGCACAATCAACTAGGTCTTACCTCCATCATCAAAGTAATAATATTTGCTAAAACCATGATTGACTCAACATTCATGTCAATTAACATTACCACTTTGGACATACAGTAAGTGGTGAAATCAAAACATGTGGTGCTATTTCAGAATAACAAAATATTTATCAGTAATCAACACAAAAGTGTATGCAAATAACAATGAAATGGTTCTTAAAATATACTGACTAGCTTGCCAATGTTGGTTCTGTGTTAAATGTCTTTGAAAGTTCTGTGTTAGTGTGTATTGGTACAGTATATGAAACAGCTGGGTTAGTGTGTAATGGTAAAGTATATGAAATAGCTTGTTTAGTGTGTATTGGTACAGTATATGAAACAGCTGGGTTGGTGTGTATTGGTACAGTATATGAAACAGCTGGGTTGGTGTGTATTGGAAACAGCTGGGTTGGTGTGTGTAGTATTTGTAGTGTGTATTGGTACAGTATATGAAACAGCTGGGTTGGTGTGTATTGGAGTTGGGTGTGTATTGGTACAGTATATGAAACCAGCTGGGTTGGTGTGTATTGGTACAGTATATGAAACAGCTGGGTTGGTGTGTATTGGAAATAGCTGGGTTGGTGTGTATTGGTACAGTATAAGAAATAGCTGGGTTGGTGTGTATTGGTACAGTATATGAAACAGCTGGGTTGGTGTGTATTGGTACAGTATATGAAACAGCTGGGTTGGTGTGTATTGGTACAGTAATGATCAGACAGGAAAATAAACTGAATGATTAGTAAATGTTAAACGGATCAGTGAGTAAATCAATGTGGTTGCTACAATAGACAAGTGCTTACTGATGTTATGTAGAATCCTAGTTTTCCCCTTACTGTCCAGGGAAAACACAACTCATTCCAAACTCATATCTATTTATTTACCAGAATAAAGGAGTGGGGAGAGAAATCTCTATTTGTTCACAGGCTTACACTTCCTGAGTTAAAAAAACAAATGTTAGCAGAACAGACTTGCTCACACACACACACACACACACACGTACATGCAAACACACACACACACACGTACATGCAAACACACACACACACACGTACATGCACTGCACACACACTGAGAGAGACAAAGTATAAGGGTTTAGACATGCTTAACTTCAGTCTACATTGGGTCAAAATAACCTTTGCTGAAGGACAATATATAATAGTAAATAAATAAAATACATTCAATTGATTCCAAGCATATTGGCTGTATTACAGACTGCAAATAGAGGGGAAGTCATCCTTGTAGGAATGAGATTGAGCCATTGAAAACCCAGACATATTGACTGAGATTGAGCCATAGAAAACACAGGCATAACCTAGGAACATCTGGTGAGAAAACACACAACCTCCCATACACACACAGTATTTTTCATTGTGGCCCTTATTGTATCAGTTGTCTTAATAGTGGCATGTGTGTCTAGAGAGAGAGCACAGGGTTATGAAGGAGAGAGACTTTGTTTTGGTAGATTTGATGTGTATGTGTTGTAGAGATGAAAGAGAACAATAGCACAGAGCATGGGTCTGTTGAGTACATACTTACACATGTCATTTTCCTCTGAAATACTACTCTGGAGCTGCAGTGAATTTCTTGTGAATTCCTATTTCCAATAATAAATGTTGCGCATAATCACCTCTTAAACTATTGGAAACGAGTCAAGGGCCAGACAGAAATTGGAATTCATCCAACAGCCATTTTCTTGATCATGTACACATTGAGTATATAAAATAGAATGTTTGTTTGAAGTGTTACTCTATAAGCTAATATAGTAAAAGCAGGAGTCTGGTGGTTCTGACTGTTTAAATAGACATCTCAGGTCAACATTGTTGTCACGGCTGTTGAAGGAAGTGGACCATGGTGCAGTGTGGTGCGCATTTATTTTATTATAAAAAATGACGCCAACAAAACAACAAGCGTGAAAACAACCAAGAAGCTACAGGCTATGTGCCATAAACAAAAGTCAACTTCCCACAAACACAGGTGGGGAAAAAAAGACCTAAATATGGTCCTCAATCAGAGACAACGATAGACAGCTATCCCTGATTGAGAACCCCTACCCGGCCAAAACATAGAATACCCACTCCAACTCACGCCCTGACCAAACCAAAATAGAGACATAAAAAGTATCTCTAAGGTCTTTGGTGCGGGGACCCTCGCAGCGGGCCTCAGACTGGGGACCCTTGCAGCGGACCCCGGACTGGGCACCCTCTCTGCGGGCCCTGGATTAGGCACCCTCTCTGCGGGCCCCGGACTGGAGAACGTCGCTGGAGGCTCCTTGCCATGGATCTTCACTGGAGGCACCGTGCCATGGATCATCACTGGAAGCTTCGTGCCCTGGATCATCACTGGAGGCTTCGTGCCCTGGATCATCACTGGAGGCTTCGTGCCCTGGATCATCACTGGAGGCTTCTTGCCATGGATCATCACTGTAGGCTTCTTGCCATGGATCATCACTGGAGTGGAGAAACACACAGGAGGCCTGGCTTTGGGAGCAGGCACAGGACTCACCAGGCTGGGGAGACATATAAGAGGCTTCTTCCTTGGCCGAGGCACCGGATACACTGGGTCGTGGAGGCGCACTGACTGTCGCGAGTCCAGAGCTAGCACAAACCGTTCTGGTTGGATGCCCACTTCCACCTGGCAAATGCGGGACGCTGGCACAGAGCACACCGGCCTGTGAATGCTCAACCGAGACACCGTGCGCATCACCCCATAGCACAGTGCCTGACCAGTCACATGCTCGCCACGGTAAGCACGGGGATTTGGCTCAGGTCTGAATCCTGACTCTGCCACACTCCCGGTGCCCCCCCCCAAAAAAAATGTTTTGGAGTGGCCTCCCAGCCCTTAGTGCCAGCCGTGACTGTGTAAACCTGGGCCCTCTTTCTCGCTACCTCCACCTTCCTCTCTGCTTCCAGCTGCTCCCACGGAAGGCGATCCTTTCCCGCCAGGATCTCCTCCCATTTCCAGGATCCTTTGCCATTTAGGATGTCCTCCCATGTCCAGTCCTCTTGAACACGCTGCTCTTCCTTAACACGCTGCTTGGTCCGTTTGTGGTGGGAAGTTCTGTCACGGCTGTTGAAGGAAGTGGACCAAGGTGCAGCGTGGTGATCGTACATTTTCTTTTATTATAAAAAATGGCGCCAACAAACGAGAAAACAACTGTGAAGCTACAGGTTATGTGCCATAAACAAAAGTCAACTTCCCACAAACACAGGTGGGGAAAAAGGGCAGCCTACGTATGGTTCTAAATCAGAGATAACGATAGACAGCTGTCCCTGATTGAGAACCCTACCTGGCCAAAACATAGAACTACACAACATAGAATACGCACCCCAACCCACACCCTGACCAAACCAAAATAGAGACATAAAAAGGATCTCTAAGGTCAGTGCGTGACAATCGTACATTATTATGTACAACCAGTTATTACTGCTCTGGAGTCCAGTTGAAAAGCTCAAACGTAGCTAGTTGTGAAATCCTAACAGGTGCCTGCCCTCTAAAACTTGGAATAACAACTATGCGGCATCTTGCAAGGAGCTGATACTCTGTGTTAGCATTGATTATATGTTGTTTTTTAATTAATCAGAACCACACTGACAACCCACACCTCTTTTTCAGAATTAAACACCCTCAGAGGAGATATACAAAGATACGTGATATACACAGAGAGAGAGGGAGGGAGGGAGGGAGTCAGTCAGAGACAGCATATACCTTTTTCCAAAGCCAATGAGACGGACCTTGTTCAAGCATTGCCACAAAACTCCACTGAAAAGTCTAACTTTATAATGACAACGCATTTAGTGTGTCCAACTACACTGAAATATTACTACCTGCTATGTTGTTTTCTGCAGATTATAGTACTATTCAACAGTTCTGGCAGCATTTGTATAAACACAGCTTCTTGTGTGTTAGTGTCATGTGTCATCACGTATCGTAATAGTTTCATTCTATATCAACTCCAGATGTTTTGGGGATTCCATCTCTATATTCTGTGTGTGTGGACCATATTGCCTGTTTATGCATTTGTTATTATGATAATGCTCATTCGTTTGTAATGTATTTGCTGTCCTCAATCTCTCTGGCCTGTAAACCATGAGATACACACCGACCACCATGTCATATGGAGTCTTGATCTCTCGCTGAAAGATGCAGTCTGGGATATTAAGCACAGAAAATTTGTAACATATTGTACAAATTATATTACCCCCCTTTTTCTCCCCAATTTCGATCTTGTCTCATTGCTGTAACTCCCCAACACGCTTGGGAGACGACGGTCGAGTCATGAGTCCTCCGAAACATGACCCACGCTTCTTAACACCGCCTGCTTAACCCGGAAGCACTGTTTAACTGACGACCGAGCCTGCAGGCGCCCGGCCCGCCACAAGGAGTCTCTAGAGCGTGATGAGCCAAGTTAAGCTCCCCCGGCCAAACCCTCCCCTAATTCAGACAACGCTGGGCCAATTGTGCACAGCCCTATGGGACTCCCAATCACGGAGATTTGTGATACAGCCTGGGATCGAACCCAGATATGTAGTGACGCCTATAGCACTGCGCAGCAGTGCCTTAGACCGCTGCACCACTTGGGAGGCCCCACAAATTGGATTATTAGCATATCATACGAATTGCAACAAACAAACAGGACATAACATACACAAAATATGATGTAGTACACAAAAAAACAGAGACCCATTTATAGCTTGTGAGTGAGCACCAGCATCAAAACTACTGTCTGAAATTATACAAAAGTTCTGGAATATCACTTTAAGATATGCATCCTTTGAATCAGAGATGGGTTAAATCCGGTTTTCTACCATAATGATTTCACCTATCCAAGTCAGATGAGTTATCACATCAAGTTATTAGTGGTAGAACACAGAAAAGAAGTGTGTGCTGCTTAATTACCAGTGTTTACTAGTTCTTTCTCTTCTGACTTTCCTATGCACAAGGTGTGGTAAAGAGGGATTCTCTGTAAGGCCAACACAATCATCAAGTATACCACAGAGAGACAAAGGGGGAGGAAAACAGTGCAGTGGAAAACAGTGTAATCTCAGACAGTGGGAGAGAGTTGGCACTGTTGACCCCACATAGTGAAATATCAGGACCTGGGTAAATCATTCAACTCTCTTCTGTTTTCCTCCTTTTCTGCCTCTCCTCACCGTAGTCCTCCTTTCGCTCTCTGTTTATGTGTTCACCAAAGTGCAGCATCTCTGCCAATTTGGTAAACACATAAACAACTGGAGATGCCGGATCTCTTTTACATTCTCTCTTACTGTCCAAACCTGAAGGGAAATCCATAATTTCCTTCTGTGAAAACATTTATGCCAAAATGGAACCTGTAATTTATCCCCCAAATCTGCTTGGAGTTCCTTTAACATGAAGTCATCATATTCCCCTCCACTCTATCGATCATTTAATCCCGGTTTACATTTCCATTCTCATTTTTATATCCCTTTTTATCAAATGCAGGATGACTGTAAATGTCCAACGTCACTGTCATATTCAGTCTTTAAGGATGTGAAGTCATGGTTACTCTTTTAGATGACAGTATGTCAATTCATCAGAGAGAGAGAGAAAAGTCTTCTTTGTGGCCTCACATAGTATAGTGGTCAGCTAATTCACAAATGACCAACAGATTATTCTCGTGACACTACAGTACCAATCCAGCCCTAACCCATGTCACTGGCCTAAGATCTTTAGAAAATACATTCATGAAGTCCAGTTGCACTGTTGATCACAATCTACAAGTCCAAACAACATGCATTTACCAGGACCAGTTTTGTGACTATTATGCAATACTGTCATCATTGAGCTGGCATAAAACATATTATATCCATATTTCCCCTCTGTATGAATCTAATTAATATTGAAATAAACTACTTTGACCTGCTCTCTCTCTCTATGAACCAGAGGGCTGAAATATTCTCTCGGATGTTCACCAGCTGTTCATTGCACTGATTGGTTTTTCATAGTGCATCGTTATGTGAGAAAGGGGGAACCTGAATCAGGGTTTGTATTACTGGCTGGTGCTTGGTGATATTTAGGGCCTATGTCAGCTGGGTAGGAAATAAGGAGTCTCCCCTCTACTGTAGGACTGGAGCAGTGAGCGCAAACAGTTTCTTAAGCTCTGGTCTCAGTTTCTGAATGACCTGTGTACCCATGAATGCTGGGTACACCCATAACAAACCACGGCACCCTGTTCCACCCCATATTAGTTCACGTACAATGAGTAATCCAAACCCTGAATGGTTCCATGCACCCATGGCTCAATACCCCACAAACACAAAAGTCAATCTGTCTGACTTATTGTTGATAATGGTCTCATTCAATCCTTTGTGTTAGACCACTAACATCCTTTGTGTTGTGTCTGTGAGGTAAGAGGGAACCAAGCCTATCTTCCCTGAACAGGAAACCATATGATTATAAAACATACAAAATATTTGTAAGACAGCAACTAACACAAAGGCCATGAAGTCTCTAAATATTTGTTAGTGTCTTGGAGAAGAAGAATATGAAGTCCTCAGTGAAAACAATTCCGTAAACACTAATATTGTGCTCGTAAACTAAAGTCCAAATAATCAACAAAAACTGTTGACGACGTCTTGGCTGTTTCAAACTGTGGAGATGAGCTTTCAAGTTTCTCTCTTGCGCTCGCTTTCTCTCTGTCTCATCGCTCACACACACACGTACGGGTGTTCATGAGAAATGCTTTAAGACAACATGTGTGTCAGGAATGGGTTCTTAACTTCCCACACCCATTTGAGGTACACTACATGACTAAAAGTATGTGGACACCTGATTGTTGAACATCTCTTTCCAAAGTCATGGGCATTAATATGGAGTTGGTCCCTCCATTTGCTGCTACAACAGCCTCCACTCTTCTGGGAACACTTTCCACTAGATATTGGAAGATTGCTGCGAGGAATTGCTCCCATTCAGCCACTAGTGCATTAGTGAGGTCAGGCACTGATGTTTGGCGATTAGGCCTAGCTCGCGGTCCGCATTCCAATTCATCCCAAAGGTGTTTGATGGGGTTAAGGTCAGGGCTCTGTGCAGGCCTGTCAAGTTCTTCCACACCGATCTCGATAAACCATTTCTGTTTGGACTTCGCTTTGTGCATGTGGGTCTTGTCATGCTGAAACAGGAAAGGGCCTTCCCTATACTGTTGCTATAAAGTTGGAAGGACAGAATCGTCTAGAATATCACTGTATGGTGTAGCTTTAAGATTTCCCTTCCTTAGAACTAAGGGGCCTAGTCCAATCCATGAAAAGCAGCCCCAGTTCATTATTCCTCCTCCACTAAGTTACCTGCAGCTAGCGGCTGGAACAAGCTGCAACAAACACTCAAACTGGACAGTTTTATCTCAATCTCTTCATTCAAAGACTCAATCATGGACACTCTTACTGACAGTTGTGGCTGCTTTGTGTGATATTATTGTCTCTACCTTCTTGACCTTTGTGCTGATGACTGTGTCCAATGTTTGTACCATGTTTTGTGCTGCTACCATGTTGTGTTGCTACCATGTTGTTGCTATGTTGTGTTGCTACCATGCCGTGTTGTCATGTGTTGCTGCCTTGCTATGTAGTTGTCTTAGGTCTCTCTTTATGTAGTGTTGTGTTGTCTATCTTGTTGTGATGTGTGTTTTGTCCTAAATTTATATTGTTTTTATCTTATTTTTTTCATCCCAGGCTCCCGTCCATGCAGGGGGCCTTTTGCCTTTTGGAAGGCCTTCATTGTAAATAAGAATTTGTTCTTAACTGACTTGCCTTGTTAAATAAAAAAATATAAATAAATGTCCTCAACCATGGAAACCCATTTCATGAATGTCCCAACAAACTGTTATTGTGCTGACGTTGCTTCAAGAGGCAGTTTGGAACTTGGTAGTGAGTGTTGCAACTGAGGACAAAAGCTATGCGCTTCAGCACTCGGCGGTCCCATTCTGTGAGCTAGTGTGGCCTACCACTTTGCGGTTGAGCCGTTGTTGCTCCTAGAAGTTTCCACTTAGCAGCACTTACAGTTGACCAGAGTAGCTCTAGCAGGGCATAAATTTGACGAACTGATTTATTGGAAAGGTGGAATTTTATGATGGTGCCACGTTGAAAGTCACTGAGCTCTTCAGTAAGGCCATTCTACTGCCAATGTTTGTCTATGTAGATTGCATGGCTGTGTGCTCAATTTTATACATCTGTCAGCATCGGGTGTGGCTGAAATAGCCAAATCCACTCATTTAAAGGGGTGTCCATATACTTAAAAAAATATATATATATGGTGTATTTGCTTTAATTCGTTAGTTTGTTATTTCACACTGGAGCTTCCAATACACTAGAGAAAACAAAGTAAAAGAATAAGAGCAAAGTTAGCAAAGGAGAGAGAGAGAGAGAGACAGAGGGAAGAGAGAAAAATAGAAGTTTTGGATGATCTTGGACTGTTGGATCTGATCGATGGGATAATGACTCAGAGCGCTGATCATTTGATTGCATTGTCTTCTATTTTACCAAGCACCTTCTTTCCTCTAGTTGTTCACCTTATTCTCCTCCGAATCTCCTCTTCCACCTACTTTAGGCTCTCCTCTCCACCAGTCCTTGAGGCGACAAAACAAATGTGTCCTGTTGGGGGTACTTGTGACCTGGAGTTGGGAAACACTGCATTAGAATAGCCATACTGCCACTGACTGAAAATCCATACCGGGGGTGGCAGTGGACTTATCTCTGGAGAGCAGGGTGGGGAGAGAGACATAGCTGAGACTCAGCTGTGTGGGTTTGTTACTTTTGTGTCAACTGAACATGCCTGCAGACAGGGAGTGTATTCCTCCTCCTCTCTGGCAGTCTACTCTCCTGAACATGGGAGACCTACAGATGTGTGCTTCTTGGAGCAGGTCTGACTGCAGCCAACACAGAGCACTGTCAGTGAGCACTGTGGAAAATATCAGCTTTCACTCAGTTTAAGGAACACATGGAAATGTCAAGATACACCCACACACTTGTATAGACATAGGGATATAGACTACTATTCATATTACATGCTATGTCACGGACAATCACATTCATACAAACATTCACATGCCTACAGACATGAAACCCACATGCACACACGCATGCATGCACACTCTCTCTCACTCACTCACTCACTCACTCACTCACTCACTCACTCACTCACACACACACACACACACCCCTGACCCCTTACACACAATCCGAGATATGCATACACACAATCGCACACAAACTTTGGCACTGGATTCAAAGTAAAAACTTTCACCTTTGCATCACTGTGGTTATAAATCAATCTATGAAAATAAAGCCTTCCATAACTCTCCCCTGACATATTCAACCAATATAACTCATCAATCATAAAGTAACACCCTAAGGCAATTGGGTACGATGGTTCCTCAGGGAATGTCACAGGATAGGCAGGCCCTTCTGCATGTGTAGAAGTTAATGGGGATGTTAAAAAACTAAACTAAACCATGCTGTCACTCATTTCCAGCCTTGACCTTGTACATACTAGAGCACTTCAAGTCAATTCTCCATCATTTCAATGATTGAAAAACTGTGGTACTCTCTCTCTCTCTGTGGATGGAGGACTGTGGCTGACTATATGCATATCTTACTGGCTGTGTTAATTTTGTGGGAGTTTAAGTGGATCCTTTTGGAGTTTGGTCATTAATTGGAGTTTAGTCATTTGTGTTTGGTCCAGAACATCCCGCTGACCACACCACTCTCCCTTGAGGCAAATAAAACAGTAAATTGTTCAGCCAAGTTTCCTACATTTACCATGTTGCGCTCTATACAGCAACAATGCATGCTAGAAATCGTTAAAGGGAAATGTCACCGCTGCTCTATTACACTGTGTATGTTCATTAATATGTTATTAACATATTCTGTCAAAGAAATTGGGAATATCCTCACGACACGCAATTATGAGCGTTTCTGCATCTCATTGGTAGAAACGGGTCAACTACATTTCCTGGTTGTAAGCAAACCACAATATCCAGAATTCCTAGCGATTTCATTGGAGGTGGATCCAGTTGAACACTCCCGTGGAGAAATATCAAAATGTCTGTGTTTGGAGCCAGCACTTTCAGCCGGAGGATTTCGATATGGACCTGAAGTCTCAACTGATGAGGTTGCCGGGATATCGAACGTTTTAAAGTGATGCTATTCCATTGAATTTCCCCTTCACTTCAAAGAGGAAAGGTACCAGATCAGCCAACATCAGCACAGCAGAAAAGAAGTCGAGCGTAGCTAACTAGCCAACTGCGTTTGTTTATCTAAACCAAAATCTAATTAGCTAGCTCTTATAATACGCTGGCTACACATTCCAAAGTAATGTAATTATCTAACTGCTGTCTGGCAAAGTGATTTGTAACTTTGCAAGCTAACATTAGCTACATTACGTTAGCTACTGCCCACCGGATCGTAGATAGCTAGCTAACTAATTGACTAACTAACAGTACCGTAGAGGCTAACGTGACTGTTCGATCCCATCAACATCTGCAGTGGCGTCAACATCAAGCTCAGCACCAGGAACTAGTGTAAGTTACCTTTGCTAAACCTTTCAATGATAACATGATGAGTAAATAATTATACTGTAGCTAGGCTTATACATGGTCCGTGTCTTGTTGTCATAGCTGGTGTGTTTACAATCAGGCTACAACTTCTACTGTCGTTTTGTCTGTGTAGTGGAGGCTTAGCTGATTGTTCATACAAGGCTGGAAGTCTACAATGGAGAAAATAAGGTATTAAGAAGGAGGGGTGTGTGTGTGTGTGTGTGTGTGCGAAGGTTAATCTATTGATGTGAGGGGGGTGGGTGTATATAATACCTTGTTTTTGTGTGTATTGATGGGGGACACATTTGTAAAATGTTGGCTAATCACTAATACTGAGTGTCCTACATATGCTTTGGCATGGGGGAGAGAGGCTGTTAGTGTACTCTTCCAACATATGTACTGTATTGTTAGCAGTGCTTGTCTCCCCAACAACACAACTGTAGGCACTCATATACAACAATACACAACTGGACTGTCTACAAGTCAAGCCCCCATCAAACATTTCACATCTTTGTTAACAGTCCATCTCAATGCCCCATTATTGACTCTAACAGAAGACATACTGTACCCGTCTACTGTATCCTTTTTTGGTTCAAGTGTTATTGGTCGTATGTACGGGATACACATGGTATACATCATCCCCAAAATCTTTTACTTGTAGGTTCCTTCACGATAATGCAACAACAGTGAGATATTGTAAAAGATAAGAATACAAACATAAAGTAAATGGCAGTAGAATATAATAAACATTTTACCATAAGTATTATACAGGAAGGCACAATGTATAGAACAATATTTACATGTGTATTGGAGAAGGAGGGTGTGTGAGGGACAAGGGTATAAATTGAGCAGTATAATAACAGTTTGGTAGCAGTGGTTGTGATGTGTGCTAAGGTGCAGAGAATCAAAGCAGGTGGTCAGTCAAGTTCAAGTGTTCATCAGTCTTGTAGATACCAACAGGCTCAGAGAATTTCTATTAGACTTCATTCTCTGATACCATCTGCCTGACGGTAAGGGAGAGAACAGCTTGTGTCTGGTGTATGTGGGGTCCTTAATAATGAGACTTCCTCAAGCACCGTTTCGAGTAGATGTCCTGGGTGGGTGGAAGCATAGTCCCAGTGATGTATTGGGCCGTCTTCACCACCCGCTGGAGGGTTTTGTGGTCGTGGACGGAGCAATTCCCGTACCAGGCCGTGATGCAACCGGTCAGGGCTCTCTCGATGGTGCAGCGGTAGTATTTAGAGAGGACCCGGGGCGGCATGCCAAATTTCTTCTGCCGTTTACAGATTAACATGGTTTCTTGTATGGTTACAACATCCTCATGATCAGTCTTTGTTTTACACATCCTCATCAGTATTCATGTCTTTCCAGGAGACTTGCAGTACAAACACATCTTCTGTAAGAGGTCGACGCAGTGGGTGGTGAAGAAAGTGTATGAGCCCAGAACCCACCACTTCAGGGAGAGGCTTGTCCACCTGTCTGTGGAGTGCAAAACAACTTAGAATGTTGTCTACAAGGAGCCAGAGACACAGCTCCCCAAACCCAACATTCCTGCCAACATCGCCACAGCGTCAGTCTGCAACACCAGCTTCCATTACCCAACAAGACGAGGTTCACCAGCTGAAGAACAGTCTGGAACCTGCCTGGAGCATTCAGCCAACACAACATCCATATTCAGTTAGACTGATGTTGTAGTACAATATAGAATGCCTAGTATGCTCAAAACTGCATTGTGTTATAGATAGTGCTAGCTCTTGTACATTAACTCAGAAAAAAAAGAAACATCCTTTTTTTAGGACCCTGTCTTTCAAAGATAATTTGTAAAAATCAAAAGAACTTCACAGATCTTCATTTTAAAGGGTTTAAACACTGTTTTGCATGTTTGTTCAATGAACCATGATCAATTAATGAACATGCACCTGTGGAACGGTCGCTAAGACACTAACAGCTAACAGGTGGTAGGCAATTAAGGTCATAGTTATGAAAACTTAGGACCCTAAAGAGGCCTTTCTATTGACTCTGAAAAACACCAAAAGAAAGATGCCCAGGGTCCCTTCTCATCTGCGTGAACGTGCCTTAGGCATGCTGCAAGGAGGCATGAGGACTGCAGATGTGGCCAAGGCAATAAATTGCAATGTCCGTAATGTGAGACGCCTAAGGCAGCGCTACAGGGAGACAGGACAGACAGCTGATCGTCCTCGCAGTGGCAGACCACGTGTAACAACACCTGCAGAGGATCGGTACATCCAGACATCACACCAGCAGGACCGGTACAGGATGGCAACAACAACTGCCCGAGTTATACCAGGAACGCACAATCCCTCCATCAGTGCTCAGACTGTCCGCAATAGACTGAGAGAGGCTGGACTGAAGGCTTGTAGGCCTGTTGTAAGGCAGGTCCTCACCAGACGTCACCGGCAACAACGTCGCCTATGGGCACAAACCCACCGTCGCTGGACCAGACAGGACTGGCAAAAAGTGCTCTTCACTGACGAGTCGCGGTTTTGTCTCACCGGGGGTGATGGTGGGATTCCCATCTATCATCAAAAGATTGAGCCTTACACCGAGGCCTGTACTCTGGAGCGGGATCGATTTGAAGGTGGAGGGTCCGTCATGGTCTGGGGCGGTGTGTCACAGCATCATCGGACTGAGCTTGTTGTCATTGCAGGCAATCTCAACGCTGTGCGTTACAGGGAAGACATCCTCCTCCCACATGTGGTACCCTTCCTGCAGGCTCATCCTGACATGACCCTCCAGCATGACAATGCTACCAGCCATACTGCTCGTTCTGTGCGTGATTTCCTGGAAGACCGGAATGTCAGTGTTCTGCCATGGCCAGAGAAGAGCCCAGATCTCAATCCCATTGAGCACGTCTGGGACCTGTTGGATCGGAGGGTGAGGGCTAGGGCCATTCCCCCCATAAATGTCCAGGAACTTGCAGGTGCTTTGGTAGAAGAGTGGGGTAACATCTCACAGCAAGAACTGGCAAATCTGGTGCAGTCCATGAGGAGGGGCTGCACTGCAGTACTGAATGCAGCTGGTGGCCACACCAGATACTGACTGACTTTTGATTTTGACCCCCCCTTTGTTCAGGGAAACATTATTCCATTTCTGTTAGTCACATGTCTGTGGAACTTGTTCAGTTTATGTCTCAGTTGTTGAATCTTGTTATGTTCATACAAATATTTACACATGTGAAGTTTGCTGGAACTAAACGCAGTTGACAGTGAGAGAACAATGCATAAACAGCATCACCACTGAGGTTGCGAACATGAGAGTATGCCCCAAAAAATGTGCAGTCACATCCAGTCAGTAAAAACCTTGGTCATAGAGGGGCTCGAAGATGAGGGATAAGACTGTTACCTCGCTCAGTTAGAGTGGAGGGTGTCAGGTCTAGGAGAGGGGAAAGCTTAAGGCATTACTCTTGAGAGGGTGTGTCGGTGCTTCCACCCATAGTGGTGTGTAACCACCATATAGGGACGGGGTTCTCCAAAACCTTCAGGGTTGTTGCTTTCAAGCAGTGTCTTTTTAGTCAGTCTGGATAGATGCGGAGGGCGAGCTGTCAGGAACAGGTTTGAAGTGCTAGTACGTGTGTGTCACGCACACCCCAGGGCGTGATAACGTCACCGGGTGGCACAGGGCAGAGAGTGTCCCATTGCTGAGATATCTTCATAATGCATATGGGCATAATATTTATTTCAAAACATGCCTGATCCCCTTGGACTGCATCCCGAGCATATTGCAATGGGTATGGCTATACATTGTCACTGAGCAGGCATTTTGCATGAGAGTGGCCAAAGGAATGAAATAAGGCACCAATAGGTGTAGCGGAAAGGAAGAAGGAAACAGGCTGGTAACCCAGATGTCCTAATCCCATGTGTCTGGTCTGTCTTAGTCCTACCCTGGAGGAAAGGGCTGACGAGCAAAAATGTCCTCCGCAGCTTACAAGTGCCGGACTGTGTGAACCAAGTGCAGGTAAGAATGGGACAAGGAACGGAAAAAAATGCCAGAGTGTGGTAGACCTGAGATGGCTGTTTGTGGCTTCCCAGCAAAGTATGAATAATGGAATTCTGTATTGACTGTTTTCTATTTTTCAATTGACAGAGCTAAGTTGTCATAAGATTTCCCCAAAAATATCCAGAGAAGATATCTGAAGTGAACCCGAGAAACCTTTATTCCAGTTTATTATATGAAAACAGGAATTGTGTCAGCTCTCTTCCCTGCCTTACTCACCTAGAGTGGGAGCCCTGTTTATGACAAATGGCAATCTGTCATCCAGCTCCATAAGTCACAAGACCAGAGGGAGAGCGGACATGTTGAGTTTCGTCCTGGCTCAAAACCTGAGGTGCCAAGGGGATTATTATTATTATTTTTTAATTTTACCTTTATTTTACTAGGCAAGTCAGTTAAGAACAAATTCTTATTTTCAATACTAGTCCAACGCTCTAACCACTAGGCCACCCTGCCGCCCCAGGATAGCTGGAGAGGGGATGGCACTTGGGGTTAAGAGTGCACATCCCCCATTTTGCCATATTCTCTAAAATGCCGTTGAGATGGCTTATGGTAGAGAAATGAACATTCAATTCTCTGGCAACAGCTCTGGTGGGCATTCCTGCAGTCTCATGCCAATTGCACACTTCCTCAAAACTTGACATCTGTGTCATTTTGTTTTGTTGACAGAACTGCGCATTTGAGGGGCCTTTTATTGACACCAGCACAAGGTGCACCTGTGTGGTGATCATGCTGTTTAATCAGCTTCTTGATATGCCACATCTGTCAGGATTATCTTGGCAAAGAAGAAATAATGACTAACAGGGATGTAAACAAATGTGTGCACAACATTTGAGAGAAATACGGTTTTTGTGCGTAAGGAACATTTCTGGGATCTTTTATTTCAGATCATGAAACATGGGACGAATACTTTACGTTGCATTTGTTTTTATACTGAACAAAAATATGTATACTTTAGTTAGGCATAAGCTCACTAGTAGAAGCCTTACAGCTAAAGCTAGCTACAACCGTGAAGATAACTTGCTAACGTGTCACTATCAGCTACCCTTGCTAAGGCGCACTGTTGCTAGCATCGTGTTGAAGTTCTATGTTTCGCAGCATTAACCTCACGGTTCGCGTGACCAGTTCAGTAGGAAACCAGTAATCTAGTCAACTAGTCAAGCTGAGTAGAGTTTAGTGAACGTATTCTCTAACGCAAGGATGAGAGGTGAGAATTACCAGTTTGGCGGGAGAGTGGCTCCCCTTGTGGAGGAGAGGGGCTCACCCCATTCGCCACTCGACCTGTCTGTCTCCAACAGACTCTGTTTGATTGGATGCTTTGAGCTTATGGACACACTCAGGCGCATCTCATAGTACGACATTGAGAAGAGTATTTGAAATGTAACTAGGTAATTCCTATAGACATCATTATATATCAGTCTGAGTTAACCCTTGTATTTACTTTTTATTTTGCATGGTCTCGATGCACACTCACTGACACTCCAACACACACATACTGTAACATTCACTCACATTAACAGTATACTGACTTTAGACACACACACACTCACATACAATTATAATTGATGCTGTTTCTACCCTGTTTATCATATATTCTGATGCCTTGTCACCTTTCCACTATACATATCTACAGTGCCTAAAGAAAGTATTCACACCCCTTTACTTTTTCCAGATGTGTTGTTACAGCTGAATTGAAAAAGGATTACATTTAGATTTTGTGTCACTGGCCTATGTGTCAAAGAAATTAACTATGTGGGGGCGGCAGGGTAGCCTAGTGGTTAGAGCGTTGGACTAGTAACCGCTAGGTTGTAAGTTCAAAACCCCCGAGCTGACAAGGTACAAATCTGTCGTTCTGCCCCTGAACAGGCAGTTAACCCACTGTTCCCAGGCCATCATTGAAAATAAGAATTTGTTCTTAACTGACTTGCCTGGTTAAATAAAGGTAAAAAAAAATAAAATGTCCTGAATACAAAGTGTTATGTTTGGGGCAAATCCAACACATCACTGAGTACCACTTTTCATATTTTCAAGCATGGTGGTGTCAGTATCATGTTATGGGTATGCTTGTCATCGGCAAGGGCTGGGCGATATGGCCAAAATATATCACAGTATTTATTTATTTATTTAAGAGGGGGAAAAATAAGAAAAATAAATTGACGGTATTTGACAATATTTTATGTTTTTGAGTAATAGAAGTTCAACATGTTCTTTATGAGTAGTGCATGACCCTAGGGTGGCAACACATCCAGTCTACATGATTTCAATGGGTATTTCTCCATTCTGATTGTTTTATATTGTTCAATTCTATTTGACTTGTGATTTAGAGAAAAACACTTTGGTGAACTGTTGGAATCATGGAAATAGAATGATTATTCTAATTCTGTAGTTAGAATATAATGGTGAATATAGTGTTGTTCGAAATGACTACGAATGAAAACGCCAGGGAGGAGTTATTGTGACAGGGTAGGAACCAAAGTGTTTATAAGTGTTTCCTAGGGGACCCTGTAGTATTTGGCTACATTGAGTGTTCAATCTCAGCTACTTCATGTAGCTAACATATTCTTGCTTCACGTATTCCTCTTTGATTTAGAACAGTGGTTCCCAAACTGTTTATAGTCCTGTACCCCTTCAAACATTCAACTTCCAGCTGAGTACCCCCTCTCGCACCAGGGTCAGCGCACTCTCAAATGTTGTTTTTTGGCATCATTGTAAACTTGCCACACACACGATACAATACATTTATTAAACATAAGAATGAGTTTGTCACAACCCAGCTCGTGGGAAGTGACAAAGTGCTCTTATAGGACCAGGGCACAAATAATAATATAATAATAATCAATAATTTTACTCTTTATTTAACAATCTTACATATAAAACCTTATTTGTTCATAAAAAAATTGTGAATAACTCAGAGTCCACTCTCACATAGGTACGTGGTTGCAAAGGGCATCAGTGCGATTTGCCAAGGCAGGATACTCTGAGCACAGCGCAATCCAGAAATCTGGCAGTGGCTTCTGAATTAAGTTGAATTTTCACAGAACCGCTTGCTGCAATTTCGATGAGTCTCTCTTGTTCAGATACCGGTAAGTGGACTGTAGACAGGCCATGAAAGGGATAACAAATCCAGTTGTTTGTGTCATCAGTTTCGGGACAGTACCTGCATAATTGCGCACCCAACTCACTCAGGTGCTTCACTATATCACATTTGACATTGTCCGTAAGCTTGAGTTCATTTGCACACAAAAAAAATCATACAATGATGGAAAGACCCGTGTGTTGTCCTTGTTAATGCAGACAGAGAAGAGCTCCAACTTCTTAATCATAGCCTCAATCTTGTCCCACAAGTTGAATATACACTGCTCAAAAAAATAAAGGGAACACTAAAATAACACATCCTAGATCTGAATGAATTAAATATTCTTATTGAATACTTTTTTCATTACATAGTTGAATGTGCTGACAACAAAATCACACAAAAATGATCAATGGAAATCAAATTTATCAACCCATGGAGGTCTGGATTTGGAGTCACACTCAAAATTAAAGTGGAAAACCACACTATAGGCTGATCCAACTTTGATGTAATGTCCTTAAAATACGTCAAAATGAGGCTCAGTAGTGTGTGTGGCCTCCACGTGCCTGTATGACCTCCCTACAACGCCTGGGCATGCTCCTGATGAGGTAGCGGATGGTCTCATGAGGGATCTCCTCCCAGACCTGGACTAAAGCATCCGGCAACTCCTGGACAGTCTGTGGTGCAACGTGGCGTTGGTGGATGGAGCGAGACATGATGTCCCAGATGTGCTCAATTGGATTCAGGTCTGGGGAACGGGTGGACCAGTCCATAGCATCAATGCCTTCCTCTTGCAGGAACTGCTGACACACTCCAGCCACATGAGGTCGAGCATTGTCTTGCATTAGGAGGAACCCAGGGCCAACCGCACCAGCATATGTTCTCACAAGGAGTCTGAGGTTCTCATCTCGGTACCTAATGGCAGTCCGGCTACCTCTGGCGAGCACATGGAGGGCTGTGCGGCCCCCCAAAGAAATGCCACCCCACACCATGACTGACCCACCGCCAAACCGGTCTTGCCGGAGGATGTTGCAGGCAGCAGAACGTTCTCCACGGCGTCTCTGTCACGTGCTCAGTGTGAACCTGCTTTCATCTGTGAAGAGCACGGGGCACCAGAGGCGAATTTGCCAATCTTGGTGTTCTCTGGCAAATGCCAAACGTCCTGCACGGTGTTGGGCTGTAAGCACAACCCCTACCTGTGGACGTCGGGCCCTCATTACCACCCTCATAGAGTCTGTTTCTGACCGTTTGAGCAGACACATGCACATTTGTGGCCTGCTGGAGGTCATTTTGCAGGGCTCTGGCAGTGCTCCTCCTTGCACAAAAGCAGAGGTAGCAGTCCTGCTGCTGGGTTGTTGCCCTCCTACGCCCTCTTCCACGTCTCTTGATGTACTGGCCTGTCTCATGGTAGCGCCTCCATGCTCTGGACACTACGCTGACAGACACAGCAAACCTTCTTGCCACAGCTTGTATTGATGTGCCATCCTGGATGAGCTGCACTACCTGAGCCACTTGTGTGGGTTGTAGACACCGTCTCATGCTACCACTAGAGTGAAAGCACCGCCAGCATTCAAAAGTGACCAAAACATCAGCCAGGAAGCATAGGAACTGAGAAGTGGTCTGTGGTCCCCACCTGCAGAACCACTCCTTTATTGGGGGTGTCTTGCTAATTGCCTATAATTTCCACCTATTCCATTTGCACAACAGCATGTGAAATGTATTGTCAATCAGTGTTGCTTCCTAAGTGGACAGTTTGATTTCACAGAAGTGTGATTGACTTAGCCATCATCATTGTCACATCCTTAGAAAGCATGAGCTCTTGAGTTGGGAAAATCTTGTGCAATACACCGACGCATGTCTTGTATTCAAGATCCTTAATGGCCTGGCTTCCCCTCCACTCAATATTTTTGTTAAACAGAAAACTCAGACATATGGCAGCAGATCCACAAGGTCTGCCATGAGAGGTGACTGTATAGTTCCCCTAAGGAAAAGCACCTTTAGTAAATCTGCATTCTCTGTGAGAGCTTCCCATGTCTGGAATACACTGCCATCAGACACACATAACTGCACCACATATCACACTTTCACAAAATGCTTGAAGACATGGCTAAAGGTCAATCAGATTTGTGAACATGGTCCCTAGCTGTGTGTTGCCGCTTTCCATGTTGTCTGTTGTCTGTAGCTTGTGAGGTGTGGAAACACTTTGTTGCTTTTATGAATTTTGTCTTGCTGCTTTTTGTTCTATGTTGCTCTGTCTGTATGCTACGTCTTGCTTGTCCTATGTTGCTCTGTCTGTATGCTATGTCTTGCTTGTCCTATGTTGCTATGTCTTGCTTGTTCTATGTTGCTATTGTCTATATTGTAATTGTTTTTAATAACCTGCCCAGGGACTGCGGTTGAAAATTAGCCAGCTGGCTAAAACCGGCACTTTTACTGAAACGTTGATTAATGTGCACTGTCCCTGTAAAAATAAACTCAGACTTGGAGTTACATTGTGTTGTTCAAGTGTTCCCTTTTTTTTTGAGCAGTGTAGTTGCGGAGAGTCCCTGTAATCCTAGATTCAGATAATTCAGCCGAGAAAAAACATCACCCAGATAGGCTGGTCGTGTGAGAAACTCGTCATCATGCAAGCGGTCGGACAACTGAAAATTATGGTCAGTAAAGAAAACTTTAAGCTCGCTTCTCATTAAAAAAAAAAACGGGTCAATACTTTGCCCATTGATAACGAGTGCACTTCTGTATGTTGTAGAAGTGTGACATAGTCTCTGCCCATATCATTAGATGTGTAGAAAATACACAATAGTTCAGGGGCCTTGCTTTAACAAAGTTAACCATTTTCACTATCGTGTCCAAAACGTCTTTCAAGCGGTCAGGCATTCCCTTGGCAGTGAAAGCCTCTCCGTGGATGCTGAAATGTACCCAAGTGTCGTCGGGAGAACTGTTTGCGTTACCACTCCACTATGTTTCCCTGTCATTGCTTTTGCACCATCAGTACAGATACCAACACATCTTGACCACCAAAGTCCATTTGATGTCACAAAGCTGTCAAGTACTTAAAAAATATCCTCTCATGTTGTCCTGGTTTCCAGTGGTTTGCAGAAGAGGATGTCTTCCTTAATTGACCCCCCCATAAACGTAACGGATATATACCAGGAGCTGTGCCAGGCCCACCACATCTGTTGACTTATCCAGCTGTAACGCATATACAGTGGGGCAAAAAAAGTATTTAGTCAGCCACCAATTGTGCAAGTTCTCCCACTTAAGAAGATGAGAGAGGCCTGTAATTTTCATCATAGGTACACTTCAACTATGACAGACAAAATGAGAATAAAATCCAGAAAATCACATTGTAGGATTTTCAATGAATTTATTTGCAAATTATGGTGGAAAATAAGTATTTGGTCACCTACAAACAAGCAAGATTTCTGGCTCTCACAGACCTGTAACTTCTTCTTTAAGAGGCTCCTCTGTCCTCCACTCATTACCTATATTAATGGCACCTGTTTGAACATGTTATCAGTATAAAATACACCTGTCCACAACCTCAAACAGTCACACTCCAAACTCCACTATGGCCAAGACCAAAGAGCTGTCAAAGGACACCAGAAACAAAATTGTAGACCTGCACCAGGCTGGGAAGACTGAATCTGCATTAGGTAAGCAGCTTGGTTTGAAGAAATCAACTGTGGGAGCAATTATTAGGAAATGGAAGACATACAAGACCACTGATAATCTCCCTCGATCTGGGGCTCCACGCAAGATCTTACCCCGTGGGGTCAAAATGATCACAAGAACGGTGAGCAAAAATCCCAGAACCACACGGGGGGCCGTGGTGAATGACCTGCAGAGAGCTGGGACCAAAGTAACAAAGCCTACCATCAGTAACACACTACGCCGCCAGGGACTCAAATCCTGCAGTGCCAGATGTGTCCCCCTGCTTATGCCAGTACATGTCCAGGCCCGTCTGAAGTTTGCTAGAGAGCATTTGGATGATCCAGAAGAAGATTGGGAGAATGTCATATGGTCAGATGAAACCAAAACATAACTTTTTGGTAAAAACTCAACTTGTCGTGTTTGGAGGACAAAGAATGCTGAGTTGCATCCAAAGAACATCATACCTACTGTGAAGCATGGGGGTGGAAACATCATGCTTTGGGGCTGTTTTTCTGCAAAGGAACCAGGACGACTGATCCGTGTAATGTAAAGAATGAATGGGGCCATGTATCGTGAGATTTTGAGTGAAAACCTCCTTCCATCAGCATGGGCATTGAAGATGAAACATGGCTGGGTCTTTCAGCATGACAATGATCCCAAACACACCGCCCGGGCAACGAAGGATTGGCTTTGTAATAAGCATTTCAAGGTCGTGGAGTGGCCTAGCCAGTCTCCAGATCTCAACCCCATAGAAAATCTTTGGAGGGAGTTGAAAGTACTTGTTGCCCAGCAACAGCCCCAAAACATCACTGCTCTAGAGGAGATCTGCATGGAGGAATGGGCCAAAATAGCAGCAACAGTGTGTGAAAACCTTGTGAAGACTTACAGAAAACGTTTGACCTCTGTCATTGCCAACAAAGGGTATATAACAAAGTATTGAGAAACTTTTGTTATTGACCAAATACTTATTTTCCACCATAATTTGCAAATAAATTCATAAAAAATCCTACAATGTGATTTTCTGGAATTTTTTTTTCCTAATTTTGTCTGTCATAGTTGAAGTGTACCTATGAAAATTACAGGCCTCATCTTTTTAAGTGGGAGATCTTGCACAATTGGTGGCTGACTAAATATGTTTTTGCCCCACTGTATACAGATTCAGAGTGGAATAATTTAGTCATTATCTTAAACATCCAAATTCTTCTATCAGGGCCTTTTCCCCCAGCATTGTCACCGCCATATCCGCGGCAGCAGGAAGAATTGTGTCCTCCACAATAGTATGGGGTTTGCCTGTCCTCGCCACTCGGTAGCTCACCATATAAGACATTTCTAGCCCCTTATCTGTTGCTTTTATACGTCTACTACTCGAAAGTTGTCTTAATTCTCACTCAATCTCCCGTGGCTTAATTTTCAAATTGGCATGTTTTGTTTCTACATTTCTGTGAGGGAAGGTTTCATCGAGTTAGAATACTTTTGCACATACAGTGCCTTGCGAAAGTATTCGGCCCCCTTGAACTTTGCGACCTTTTGCCACATTTCCAGGCTTCAAACATAAAGATATAAAACTGTATATTTTTGTGAAGAATCAACAACAAGTGGGACACAATCATGAAGTGGAACGACATTTATTGGATATTTCAAACTTTTTTAACAAATCAAAAACTGAAAAATTGGGCTTGCAAAATTATTCAGCCCCTTTACTTTCAGTGCAGCAAACTCTCTCCAGAAGTTCAGTGAGGATCTCTGAATGATCCAATGTTGACCTAAATGACTAATGATGATAAATACAATCCACCTGTGTGTAAGGCACTGTATAACACACTGTGGCTGAGGAAAGGCACTACTCCCAATATAAGTGAACCCCAAATCAATGTAGTTCTCATCATATTTGCGCCTCTTCGATGGTCCAACGCCCCTGTCTGTTCGGTGCTTTCCCGGGTAAGGAGGCAGTAGCTCTTCGACTGCATCATATTCACAATTGTCAGTGTCCATGATAGCTAGACAAACAACAAATGTAGAAATCCAATGTTAGCATCAGTAAGTGCTCGTGGAAGCAGAACAACTTGTCTCGTTGACAGGTGCAGTACTGCTGGTAGTAGCAGTTCTATCAGTAGAGCTGGTATGTGTCTCTGGACGTGGGCCATTTTTTTAACCATTTTAAATTTTCTGAGCAATCAGAATGAGAAGCAGCTACGTTTGGCTACATTACGGACCGTTAGTGGAAATCCCTTGAGAGAGTAACGGTTAATGTGATTGGATGTTAATTATTTGACTAGGTTACCTGTATTTGATATTGTGTTGTTATTTTGCTGAACACTAGATGGTTTAATTGTATGTTTGCCAGTGAAACGAGGCTACTCAGGTCGAGAAAAAAAACTCACCCAAATGTATAGCCCCGTTGGAAAATATAAATGGACTGTTTGAAAATGTGAAGAAACATTTTTTTTTAAACGTGAATCAATTTTTTATTTGGCATACCCCCGACGGCATTGCACGTACCCCAACACATACACCAGTTTGGGAATACCTGATTTAGAAGATACTGTTGCACAAACATGTTGACTTTAGGTCAACACCATTACTGGTATTATCAGGCTGTATAAAGTGGCTTGTGAAAGTATTCACCCCCTTGGCATTTTTCCTATTTTGTTGCCTTACAACCTTGAAATAAAATAGATTTTTAGGGGGCTTGTATCATTTGATTTACACAACATGCCTACCACTTTGAAGATGCCAAATATTTTTTTATTGTGAAACAAATAAGAAATAAGACACACAAAAAAACTTCAGCGTGCATAACTATTCACTCCCCCAAAGGCAATACTTTGTAGAGCCACCTTTTTCAACAAATACAGCTGCAGGTCTCTTTGAGTTATGTCTCTATAAGCTTGGCACATCTAGCCACTGGGATTTTTTTTCCCATTCTTCAAGGCAAAACTGCTCCAGCTCCTTCAAGTTGGATGGGTTCCACTGGTGTACAGCAATCTTTAAGTAATACCACAGATTCTCAATTGGATTGAGGTCTGGGCTTTGACTAGGCCATTCCAAGACATTTAAATGTTTCCCCTTAAACCACTCACATGTTGCTTTAGCAGTATGCTTAGGGTCATTGTCCTGCTGGAAGGTGAACCTCTGCCCCAATCTCATATCTCTGGAAGACTGAAAAAAAGTGTCCCCTAAGAATTTCCCTGTATTTAGCGCCATCCATCATTCCTTAACTTCTGACCAGTTTCCCAGTCCCTGGCGATGGAAAAACATCCCCACAGCATGATGCTGCCACCACCAGGCTGGGATGAAGTTCTCGGGTGATGGGTTTGCATCAGACAAAGTGTTTTCCTTGATGAGACAAAAATTGAGCTTTTTGACCACCCGAACAGAGTCTGGGGAGTCTCCCACATGCCTTTTGGCAAACACCAAACGTGTTTGCTTATTTTTTTCTTTAAGCAATGTTTTTTTTCTGGCCACTCTTCCGTAAAGCCCAGCTTTGTGGAGTGTACGGCTTAAAGTGGTCCTATGGACAGATCCTCCAATCTCCGCTGTGGAGCATTGCAGCTCCTTTAGGGTTATCTTTGGTCTCTTTGTTACCTCTCTTATTAATGCCTGGTCCATGAGTTTTGGTGGGCGGCCCGCTCTTGGCAGGATTGTTGTGGTTCCATATTTTTTCAATTTTTTAATAATGGTGCTCCGTGGGATGTTCAGTTTCAGAATTTTTTTAGAACCCAAACCTTATCTGTACTTCTCCACAACTTTGTCCCTGACCTGTTTGGAGAGCTCTCCTTGGTCTTAATGGTGCCACTTGCTTGTTGGCGCCCCTTGCTTAGTGGTGTTGCAAATTCCGGGGCCTTTCAGAACAGGTGTGTATATGTATATATGTATATGTATATGTATATGTATATGTATATGTGTATATGTATGTATGTATGTATGTATGTATATATGTATATATATGTATGTGTATATATGTATGTGTATATATGTATGTATATATGTATATGTATGTATATATGTGTGTGTGTGTATATATATGTGTGTGTATGTATGTATGTATATGTGTGTGTGTGTGTATATGTATATACTGAGATTGTGACATCATGTGACATTTAGATTGCACACAGGTGGACTTTATTTAACTAATTATATGACTTCTGAAGGTAATTGGTTGCACCAGATCTTATTTAGGGACTTCATAGCAAAGGAGGTGAATACAAATGCATGCACCACTTTTCCGTTTTTAAACAATTTTATTCCTTTCACTTCACCAATTTGGACAATTTTGTGTATGTCAATTACATGAAATCCAAATAAAAATATATTTAAATTACAGGTTATAATGCAACAAAATATGAAAAACGCCAACGGGGATAAATACTTTTACAAGGCACTATAGCTACAATACCAGTCAAAAGTTTGGACACATACTCATTCAAGGATTTTTCTTTATTTTTCACTATTTTCTACATTGTAGAATAATAGTGAAGACATCAAAACTATGAAATAACACATATGGTATCATGTAGTAACCGAAAAAATGTTATTAAACAAATCAAAATATTTGTAAGATTTCAGATTCTTCAAAGTAGCCACCCTTTGCCTGGCAGGCAGCACCAGCACACTATTTGGGAGACATAGATACTAATGAATATCCACCAACACACTTCATTCTAGAGCTGGCAGAATATGTTTTGACGTACAACTATTTCAGGTTTGATGATGAATACTGCCTCCAAACGAATGGAACATCGATGGGCTCCACATTCGCTCCGAGCTATGCTAACCTTTATGAACTGTTCTTTTTGAAGAACGTTTTGTTTATAATGAAAACGAAAATCCATTTGAGTAAAGTCCTGAAGTGGTATGGATATATTGACGACATTTTTTGGATATGGGAAGGAACTGAAAAAGAGCTGTCAGATTTTATGGCACGACTCAATGACATTGACCCCCAAACTCAAATTCACAATTGAACGTGTGACACTCAACATGTTCATTACCTCTATGTGGATTGAGAAATCAAATGGAACACTGTTTACAACTCTGCATTGAAAAGAAACGGACAGAAGTACTATATTACAGAGGGCCAGCTTCCATCCTGAGCCATTAAAAAGAGGACTTCCAAGAAGCCAATTTTTCAGACTGCGCCGTATATGCCACTCCACAGAGGATTATCTAGAAAAAGCAGTGGAGATGCGCATTAGGTTTCTAAGAAGAGGCTATTCGCCACTATGTGTGTAACGGATGTGAAACGGTTAGCTTAGTTAGCGGTGCGCGCTAAATAGCGTTTCAATCAGTGACATCACTTGCTCTGAGACCTTGAAGTAGTAGATCCCCTTGCGATGGGTAACAATGCTTCGTGGGTGACTGTTGTTGATGTGTGCAGAGGGTCCCTGGTTCGCGCCCGGGTATGGGCGAGGGGACGGTCCAAAGTTATACTGTTACATGTGGATGAAGCTCTTAATTTGGCATTGGGAAAAACACGAGATGAACTGTTACAAAAAGACTCGCTGAAGCTAAGGAACACTCCGTAATGTTCACAACTACATATACTCTGAATTAGCGAACAGTGGGAGGTGTGGTCAAGAAACACTGTCATATTTTATCATCGGACCCAGCTTTGCCGGCTGAATTTAAAAATCCACCACTTATTGTGTATAGGAGAGGTCGCAATTTACGCGATAAATTGGTTCATGCCAACTGCCAGCCACAAAAGAAAATCAGCCCTCTACCAAATGGTAGCTATAAATGCAGAGGATGCGCACAGTGCAACAATATGATAAAGTGTGAATATTTCTGCCAGAGATGATCCAGTCGCAGTACATTTTAATGACCTAGAGCATGACATTTCTACCTTTTAGATGTTGTGGCGTAGAGAAAGTTAAGATTTCAGACAGGGAAGGAGATATCAATAATACTCTTGAGTATAAGAGAATGTTTTTGGATTTTCACTCTCCAGACATGATTTCTTAAAGGACTTAATGATGAAATACCTATGTATGTTATGTTATGTTGTGAATTTGAACATGACATATGACACACAGGAGAAATCTTGTAGATTATTCGGACGTTTTTCGTACGAAGTACCCAGTGACTAATGAAAACTTACTATGTCCTCATTGAGATTTTACAGACGTGTTTAATACTCCTTATTTATACACTTTTGTAAAATTTTATGAAATGCATATTGTTATATTTGGTAGCACTTATTTGTTTTTCCTTTGCCTCCAACCCCCTTCGATGTGTAGAAAGGATGTGGGTGGGGCCAGGTCTACATAAGGGTGCAAAAAAAAACATTAAATCACAAAAGCTCTGACGAAGGCCGTGTGGCCGATACGTAAGCTTATTAAATATCGGTGATACTTTCAAGAGCCGTGTGCGGTTTCCTTTTCCTTCAGTCTGTAACACAGCAAAATGTGGAATGTTAATTTGTATGAATACTTTCTGATGGCACTGTACTTCTATCACTCCAGTATCCCTGCACATTGTAAATATGGTATTGTAACTGACTGTATATAGCTTCTTACTTACTCATGTTTTTCTTATTTTTTATTTATTTCTCCTGTGTTTTTCTAACTTATGCTATTTTTAGTGCTATATTGATTACTGCATTATTGGGTTTGGAGCTTGCAACTAAGGCATTTCACTGTACTTGTGCATGTGACATTAAAACATAGTAGTTATGACCACTTCAAGCCTGACTGTGACTCACCCTTCAGTGCATGCGACAGAGACAGTGCGCTCGTGGTCTCATCGACTATAGAGCCTGACTCCAAACCAGCTAGCTCAGACTCACTGACTGTATAATGCCAACATGAGTTAGTAAGTATGGTCACGGTCAGCATTTTCTCTCCCCCCAAAAACGATCAGAACAGTGATTGATACAGAATGGAACGTAAATAACCTCAGGATAAGCAGAGAGAGGATTAGAGTATGTTTACAGAAGGATATTTGATTGAAATCATGGCTATTTGAAGAGAAAAAATAATAACCTTCGGGCCCTTTTCAATCAAAAGTTCCCGGATGAGTCAAAATCGAATTCTTCCCATGCAAGAAGACAACATTTGCATTTCCTAATGTCTCTTTTATAAATATTTATTTGAATTTAATAGGGCCCTTAGCAGAGTTGTTTTTTTTTAAACTTCCTGTATGGTCATTGAACCAGATAATAGCCCATGGGCATAACACAGTACACACTACAGCGTTATATAATGGTCGGTAATACGCACGTATCTATCTTACTTATGAGCGTGAGATTAAGATTGGATAGTGGTCCAACAGCGATGCCCCTGAAGGATCATATACTGTCGGAAACCCCAGAGACTGTATGTTGATTTAACCCCACAGTATGTTTCTGTAGTGCTTCTACACCTGCATTGCTTGCTGTTTGGGGTTTTAGGCTGGGTTTCTGTACAGAACTTTTATATTTATTTTATTTTTATTTCACCTTTATTTAACCTGGTAGGCAAGTTGAGAACAGGTTCTCATTTACAATTGCGACCTGGCCAAGATAAAGCAAAGCAGTTTGACACATACAACGACACAGAGTTACACATGGAGTAAAACAAACATACAGTCAACAATACAGTATAAACAAGTCTATATACGATGTGAGCAAATGAGGTGAGATAAGGGAGGTAAAGGCAAAAAAAGGCCATGGTGGCAAAGTAAATACAATATAGCAAGTAAAACACTGGAATGGTAGATTTGCAATGGAAGAATGTGCAAAGTAGAAATAAAAATAATGGGGTGCAAAGGAGCAAAATAAATTAATTAATTAAATACAGTAGGGAAAGAGGTAGTTGTTTGGGCTAAATTATAGGTGGGCTATGTACAGGTGCAGTAATCTGTGAGCTGCTCTGACAGTTGGTGCTTAAAGCTAGTGAGGGAGATAAGTTTCCAGTTTCAGAGATTTTTGTAGTTCGTTCCAGTCATTGGCAGCAGAGAACTGGAAGGAGAGGTGGCCAAAGAAAGAATTGGTTTTGGGGGTGACTAGAGAGATATACCTGCTGGAGCGTGCTTTGAGATATCAGCTGATGTAAGAAGGGCTATATAAATTGATTTAATTTGTAGTGTTGGTGTTACCAGGGAGAAATCCCTGTAGGAGGTGAATGAGGGGTTGACAGGTTGTATCAATTCCAGTAGCCTGTAGACACCAAATGTAGAACTAGAATTGCTTTACAAACGTGACAATAAAGTTGTATTCTATTCAGTACTTCAGGCTACAGAAAGATGGATGACATAAACCCTCAGAACCCAAAATGTACACTTGTTTTACTTCAGTGTTTGTAAATAATGTAAATGTAAACAAACATTATGTAGCCTCAAAACAATCATTTTAATATCATGGATGGTCAGAACTTGTATCCATAGCTCTGTCTATGAATTTGAGGGTGGTTACATTTCTCCAGCCCCATCGCTCAGCTTTTTACTGAAACAGGTGTGGAGAGCAGTTTGTTGTTTCTACTGCTTATAGACTAAAATATATCTGAAACCAATCAATTACTACCAGATATGGGAGACATAACTCCTCTAGTTGCATAAAAAGTAATGCGCATCTGATTCTCATTTGTGTTTGAACTTTTGTTTAAATCACAACGCTGTGTTTGACAACCAGCAGAAGAGAACCTGCTTACCATTTGAGACGTCCTTACTGTTTGACTGGAGAGGACACAAGGACTCAAGCATTCTGTCCCATCCTTTCTTTGCCTGGGTGCAGTGAATGAGAGATGGGGCCATTGTAACTGTGTGAAGACTGCCACCTAGTGGTTACATTTCTCCAGCCCATCACTCAGCTTTTTACTGAAACAGGTGTGGAGAGCAGTTTGTTGTTTCTGCTGCTTATAGACTAAAACATATCTAAAATCAATCAATTACTACCAGATATGGGATAAATTACTTTTTTATGCAACTAGAGAAGTTATTTGCATTTAAGTGTCTCAGTCACCATAATGACAAACACCAGTTGACGTTATTCTCATTTGTGTTTGAACTTTTGTTTATATAAAAATGCTTTGATTTGACAACCATCCGAAGAGAACCTACTTACCATTTGAGACCTTACAGTTTGACTGGAGATGACACAAAAGGACTCTAGCATTCTGTCCCCTCCTGCATTTGCTGGGTTGCAGTGAATAACTGTAAAGACTGTCACCTAGTGTCAGCTAAGAGGGAGACTTCTTGGAGGCATTTCCATTGATAGAAAGTCTCGTTGATGGACCTGGTGCTGTTTAGTCCAGCAGATGGCAGAGCGGTACCTTATAGTTGTATGACTTGTTAGACAGTGAGTGAAAGGGAGAGACAAGACAGTTCTGGTTCCCTACCTTTCTACACAAGTGTACCCTTTAGCGAGAAGGGTAGAGAATCTCACAGCAGCTTGTGTGTGACGGGGTGAAGGACTGTGCTGTATCATAATAAGATATATTGTGAGTAGATAAGCAGCAGGAAAGTATGGGGTGTTGCTGTGTGTGCCTTTGTGAAATAATTGATAATAATATTAATGTGGAGATCACATTTCGTTACACGGAATCAAACAGGAACTGAGTCAGAGTTCTCTCAGCTAACTGACTCACTTCCTGTTTATGTCGCCGTGGCAATCAATGTCAGTCTTCCGGAAAGGTCACTCAACATGAGGGGGAAACAGCCTGATTAAAGACAATCAGCCATGGAAATAGATTGGACATAAGTAGAATGGACATGGGTTTCAATCCGACATGCAATGCAATAGCTATGTTTCCATTAACTTGATCAGTGATTTTTTTTTCTGTCGACATTTAGAATGTTTGCATAGAAAATAGATGTGACAATTGTCTGCTAGGCTCCGTTTCCATTTAACCATCTTTTGTTGATGAAAACACATGGACATAATGACGTCACACCAAAAATGTTCACATAAAACTACAATGTCAAATCAAAGGTAGTGGTTGAAGTGTTTCTATTACCCAGTGGCGACCCGTCATTCAGGGCAGGTGGGGCCCAACCTGTTTTGAGACCCACATTTTTTAGCATGTTATTTTTGCACTAATACATGTCACATATCAGTATGCAAACAATGTGAAACAAATATATAGATATCATTGAGTTAATAAAGCTGCATACAAACATGGTCTCTTTTTTGTTTTCTTGAGTAAGGCACTCCAAAATGCAGGTGTTTCAGCCCAGCTCAGTGCTTTCAGTGGTGGTGGTGCAAGCCAGCAGACTGTGATTGGCTCAGTGTTCTGTCACTCATGGGGATACAACGTCACTGCTAAGTCTAAGGGTAGAACTAGAAAATGCAAGCCCCTTGGGTGCTGCCATTGTTAAATTAGAAATGCCCATCCAAGAAGGCTCAAGGTAATTGGCCACAGATAAAATTACATCAAATCACATATCTACAGTAGCTTTGATTGGACTGATTATGTCAACATCATACATTCAAAATCTTAGCTAGCAGTCATTGTGAATCAAGTTGACAATCAACTAGCAAATCCTTTTTAATCCTTGTCATATGAAGATAAATAATAAAGAGAAATTATAGATACAATGTATCAGTGTTCATCGTCCATTGGACATTACACAACAAGTTGGAAATCCCAAATTCAACAAGTGAGCACAGCACAAGGTGAGTCCAAAAATGATGTAATATGCCAGGGAGATATAAACTCAGTAAAAAAAAAGAAAAGTCTAAGTAACTTCGCAGATCTTCATTGTAAAGGATTTAAACAGGGCTTATTCAATTAACCATCAACAATTAATGAACATGCACATGTGGAATGGTCATTAAGACATACAGCTTCCAGACAGTAGGCAATTAAGGTCACAGTTATGAAAACTTAGGACACTAAAGAGGCCTTTCTACTGACTCTGAAAAACACAAAAGGAAAGTTTCCCAGAGTCCCTGCTCATCTGTGTGAACGTGCCTTAGGCATGCTGCAAGGAAGCCTGAGGACTGCAGATGTGGCCAGGGCAATAAATTGCAATGTCCGTAATGTGAGACACCTAAGACAGCACTACAGGGAGACAGGACGGACAGCTGATTGTCCTTGCAGTAACAACACCTGCACAGGATCGGTACATCTGAACATAACAACTGAGGGACAGGTACAGGATGGCAGCAACAACTGCCCGAGTTACACAATCCCCCCATCAGTGCTCAGACTGTCCACAATAGGCTAAGAGAGGCTGGACTGAGGGCTTGTAGGCCTGTTGTAAGGCAGGTCCTCACCAGACATCACCGGCAACAACGTCGCCAATGGGCACAAACCCACCGTCGCTTGACCAGACAAGACTAGCAAAAAGTGCTCTTCACTGACGAGTCATGGTTTTGTCTCACCAGGGGTGATGGTCGGATTCGCGTTTATCAATGAATGATTGAACCAAGGCCTTACTCTGGAGCGGGATCGATTTGGAGGTGGAGGGTCCGTCATGGTCTGGGGCGGTGTGTCACAGCATCATCGGACTGAGCTTGTTGTCATTGCAGTCAATCTCAATGCTGTGCGTTACAGGGAAGACATCCTCCTCCCTCATGTGGTACCCTTCCTGCAGGCTCATCCTGACATGACCCTCCAGCATGACAATGCCACCAGCCATAATGCTCGTTCTGTGCTTGATTTCCTGCAAGACATGAATGTCAGTGTTCTGCCATGGCCAGCGAAGAGCTCGGATCTCAATCTTATTGAGCACGTCTGGGACCTGTTGGATCGGAGGGTGAGGGCTAGGGCCATTCCCCCCCAGGAATGTCTGGGAACTTGCAGGTGCCATGGCGGAAGAGTGGTGTAACATCTCACAGAAATAACTGGCAAATCTGGTGCAGCCCATGAGGAGGAGATGCATTGCAGTACTTAATGCAGCTGGTGGCCACACCAGATACTGACTGTTACTTTTGATTTTGACCCCCCCTTTGTTCAGGGACACATTATTCCATTTCTGTTCGTCACATGTCTATGGAATTTGTTCAGTTTATGTCTCAGTTATTGAATCTTGTTATGTTCATACAAATATTTACACATGTTAAGTTTGCTGAAAATAAACACAGTTGACAGTGAGAGGACGTTTCTTTTTTTTGCTGAGTTTATATACTGTAGCTAAGAAAGTAATACTAAATGTATGTTGTCTAGTAAGCTGTTAGTAGCACATGTGCCTCACCCTAATCATTTGGTCCCTTTCACCCACATAACTTAGCCAACTGTTCTGACTTGGTGGTGCACATGGGCCTGTTTTAGAGAAATGTCATCATCGAATATTGTAAGAGCTTTCATTTTCTGCCTATATGTCCCCTTTATTTATTGTACGGTTCTGAATTGGTGTACAGGGAGACTACTGTAAGAACAGTCCATGTTATGAATTATGTCGCTGTACATTTCAAAAGTGCTGAACAAAGAGTTTTGTTGACTATGTCCTTCTTCACTCGCTTATTAATGTCTTTATCGAAAGGAAATCATTTAAAGTGATGCTGCCTTGTGAACAGCAATGCCTTAAATAGCCTAATTAACAAGTTACTAATTTATCAAGACACACAGTCACACTGTTACATAGTACCCTTTAGGGATGGGAGCTGTCCATCTTGGTTTAGCAGGCAGGCCGAGTCAGCGAATCTCATTAGCAATGGAGCCGTTTAGCTAAGGCTTACTAAGTGTGCTCTAGAAGGTCAGTTCTGGAGCGGTAGCTCATTAAGGTCAGTGCCACAGGGAGGGGTGAGAGTGGCCATATAGAAATGCAACCTGTAGAATGAAAATATGTCTGTAATTTTACACCTATTGTATCATGGGCCAACAATTCCAAAGTACATTGTCTAGAAAGGACACTACTCCACCTGTGCTAGCACTTCTATTCCACAAACCATGTGCTTTTTACCAGCTATATATCCTTGTTAGAATCTATATTTCACAGACGTGTGTGATTGTAATACAACTGAAGTTACCTCTCCAAACTGTAATGTCCAGAGTTCTATGTACTTTCTATCTATGAGTATCAATTAAGCACAGTAGGTCAATGCATCTTTTCTGGGCCTGCTCTGAGGGACAGTGGGAGGGAGGAAGGGTGGGGATGTACATTCGGCTCTCACAGGCTCATGGTAATCTTATAATGAATTTCCGGAGGGGGGGGATCTGCAGTCTTCACCTGTTCATCTAAATGGCTGTATCATGGGGAGGGTCTCCTAAGCCTGCCATTGAGTCAATAGCTGATTGGAGACTGTTAAATGGATCCTCTATTTCTCACCTATACACTATAGCTGATATCCTTTTTATACAGGTACATCATATTTCTGCACTATAGCTGTGTGTGTACTTACTATGTAGCCTAATGTGCATGCACTGCAGCCTTGAAGAAATACAGTTTTACTGTATTGTATAATGTGTAATTAATTTATTGCACTGCATTTTATTCTATTCTATTGCAAGCTTCCTTGTGGGACAAACAGAAGCTAACACATGGTGAAAAAGGCTAGGTAACTAGAGGATTCATAATTATCTCTTGTTTCAATAAGTCTTCAAAGATCATTTTGTTATTCATGGTAAAATCAGCCTCTATAAACCAATCAGTTCACTCAACTGCCCTCTCTTTCCCCTCCTGTGTGAACGTGACTATGTATAATCTCAACCGGAAGCACGTAGCTGCATTCTGACCTCTAACCCTACTACCTCTACGACTTAGACACACAGAACGTCCCCGAGACTAGAGTAGATGGTCCAGGATTGTGTAACATTATGTAAGTCCTATGTCTTACACCCTTCCACCAGATGTTGACCACCATCTTCCTTAATCCATTATGATTCTGGGGTTAAACTGTTTGGGTGGAGGTGAAGGTAGGCTATACTGTGCTGAATTTCTTGAGTCATTTCATTGGCAAGTTTGCAAGTCTGGGAAAGTAGCCACACAGAAATGTTGGGTTGAAATTGCAGTCATTCTTTCTGCATGGACTATATTCCAGATACTATTGTGAAACGATTAATCTAAAAACCACTGTGTAATTATGATATCCATATGTAGTTAATGGAACTATTTTCCATTCTGTTCCTGGATAGGGACTCCCTTTTCAGAGGTGTGACATGTCAGAGTGTTGTCTTTTGCCACCTCTTCCCTCACTCACCTCTGTCTTTTCCAACAGGTTAGCCCTGGGGAAGAGTGTATCGTTTCATAGCGTGACTGTGCAAAGGTTTCTCTTCACGGTCTCTGTTTATAGACCCAAAATGGCCATGCCCTCTGTGTCACTAAAAGAGTGGTTTTACAATGCGGAGCATGCACAGGGCCAGGTCATTCGCCAGGGTGGTCTTTCCTTCCTGGTTTCTGCCAGGAAGTTATACATGCAACACTGTAAAAGTGTGTGTGTGTGTGTGTGTGTGTGTGTGTGTGTGTGTGTGTGTGTGTGTGTGTGTGTGTGTGTGTGTACATACATGTACATTCGTGCATGTATATGTGTGTGTGCGCGCAACTGTGTTACTGTACATACAGGGTAATCTGCAGTAAGATGGTTTATGGGCTAGTCAACAGTGACGCAGATATGCCAATGAAGCTCTACCTGATGGATTCTGAGTGAAAAGTACTGTAAAACTGGGAATTGTGAATACTGACTTTTAAAAGATTTGACATGTGACGCTTACACTTAGAGAGATTTTGCCACCCCTAGAGGGCGATATAGGGAAGGATCGTGCATAACCCAGTTTATATCAAGAGATTAATATGACTGATAGTTAACATTAATATTTGTGTAAACAACATGATCTACATATTTGACACAATATTACACATAATTAAAGTCTCTGTGACACATGTGAAGGGTATTTTATTTTTATTTTACCTTTATTTTACTAGGCAAGTCAGTTAAGAAAAAATTCTTATTTTCAATGACGCCCTAGGAACAGTGGGTTAACTGCCTGTTCAGGGGCAGAACGACAGATTTGTACCTTGTCAGCTCGGGGAACTTGCAACCTTCCGTTTACTAGTCCAACGCTCTAACCACTAGGCTACCATGTCGCGTACACATTGGAGTTTGTCAAACAACACATGCATGTGGCTTTTAGTAGTGAATCTTCAGGGTGTAAAATAACTGAAAAGCTTATCAAAATCCCTGTGCAAAGGGTGTTGCATCTTTAAAAACAGCCTTTGGCAGTTTGCAAGACTTCTTGTAGAATGTGCCTTGTGACAGATCTAAAATCAGCGTTCATTCTGCCAATATAACGTTAATCTATGGGGTGGGTGAAACTGACCTCAGATCAGCATATGGGACAACTTTATTCCCTTACTACATTTGCACACACTGTAAATATATTTTTCTATTGTGTTATTGACTGTACGTTTGTGTAACTCTGTGTTGTTTTTGTCGCACTGCTTTGCTTTACCTTGGCCAGGTCGCAGTTGTAAATGATCACTTTTTCTCAACTGGCCTACCTGGTTAAATAAAGGTGAACAAAATGTTTAAAAAATAATTGCGCGTTGCAAGCGATGTACCCTGAAGCACCGATTACAGCGATTGGTGGAACGAGCTGCCACTCAAACTAACCATCCCCGCTGTTCCTTCGCAGGGGAAAACATTTTCGACGTCAGAACCTCTCAGTGGTGCGACGCACTGCCATCAAGCGAAACACGGGAAACATGTAACGCGCAAGTAGAAGCAATACACCATTTTATGTCATGGTATGTGGAGGTGTATAGGAATACGTCTTTCGTAAGTTAAATCTGATGCGTAAAAGAGCGGCAGAGATATTCGAAAAGACGCGAAACCTGCTGCGTATAAAAGTGGGAGGAAAATAAACTTTTGGAGGTGCTGAAATGTTTTTGATTCTAACAGAAGAGGTGATTTATGTTAGGGGTGGGGATACAAGTTAAGAAAGTGAAAGACGCTATTCTGTATCAATGCTAATTGACAGGCGCAACTTTAGGCGATGGCGACCCAGACGGAAGAGAAAGCGCACAGTGACCTAACGAATACGGGACAGTGAGCTAGGCCCATGGCTGTACAAGCCATTGAGACCCGCCCAACAATCGAATAATATCCCGGTGAACTTGGGGAAAGGGAAGAGATTGGACAGCTAGCTTTACGCAGCGCAACGAGCTGAACATATACCCCGACTTCACTACAAGCAACTGAGAAGTGGAACTACGTCTGATGTGCGTAAATTGGAGACGACACGGCTTGTTATGATGAACAACGTTATCTAAAGGACGGCGATAAAGGTAAATACAGCCAGTTGATGTGGCCAAAGCACTCTGGCAAGCGACTCCTACGGCAACACGGCTGCCTTATTTCACAGCAAAGCAAGAGACGGGGGGAGTGAACAATTTTGTCGTTTACATTTTCATATCTACCTTTTATCAGTATGGGCGAGAAAGTCGACTCGAGACGATCGACTCCAGTGGAGGGCTGTTTGGTCGACGGGGAGAGCAGCGACCTCAGCGTGCTGAACTGGGAACAAGTGCAGCGCCTGGACGCCATCCTGGCTGGGTCCATCCCCATCCACGGCCGCTGGAACTTCCCAACCCTGGAGATTAAACCGCGGGACATCGTCAAAGTGGTCCGGTGTCGCATGGAGGAGAAACGCATACATGTCCGGGAGGTCCGCCTGAACGGTTCCGCGGCCAGCCATGTTCTCCACGAGGACAGCGGTTTGGGATGGAAGGATCTGGACCTGATATTCTGTGCCGACATGAAAGGCGAACTAGAGTTTCAGACGGTGAAGGATATAGTTCTTGACGCTCTACTAGACTTCTTACCCGAGGGAGTGAACAAGGAGAAGATCACACCAGTGACCTTAAAGGTAATTAAACTTTTATTATCATTTGACATGATCATTTCAGATTCATACTGCTGGTTAATACAGTGTATTACGTAACAGTTTAGCTGCGCAAATGTTTGTATGAACATTGAATGCTGCGTATTTTTTGTATTTTATTTTACATTTTTTTAACTAGGCAATTCATTAAGAACAAATTCTTATTTTCAATGACGGCCTAGGAACAGTGGGTTAACTGCCTTGTTCCGGGGGCAGAACGTATCATGGCTGGCTTTACAATGCAACCAGTGAATGTTATACTCCAGTATGAGAATGCAGTACATTCGTTTTACATCTTAATTTCCCCTCAATGAGCTTACTGCATGCAATAAGTTATGCATGCTACAGCAGCCTATAAATTACAGTTATGCCAATCCACATCGTATTAAAACATACATTTTTTGCAGTATGCCTGTGATGCATTCAGATTTCTGCCCTGGATTCTAAGCTGCATGGTGATAAGGCTGCAGATAGTAGAAACGGTGGTTTCCACTACAAAGAGGATTCAAACTAATCCAATTGGAACGGGATCCGCTCATTTACCCAGATACCTACTTAAGCATGACCCGACACTAGAGCTGTCCAGCAGACCAAATAAGGGAGAAGATTACCTCTGTTCAATGCACAACATATAGGGTGTTTCTCAATATGCATACTACAGTGCTCCACACTCTCATATTCTGAGTGCATTCTCCGAGGACGTTATTGTGGGGACAGGAGTGTGGAGAATACATAAAACAATACATTTGAGAAGCACTCACACTCCCCCTACGATATATTGTCAAAAATATTATCCCGATTTGTAACTATATCAATGATTTCCCCCCCCCTCATCACTAATAGATATGCTGTTAATACCATACTTAAGCAATAAGGCCCGAGGGGTTGTGGTGTCTGGCCAATATACCACTGCTAAGTGCCTGGATACAGCCCTTAGCAGCGGTATATTGGACTTTTTCCAACAATCCCCAAGGTGCCTTATTGCTATTATAAACTGTTTACCAATATAATTAGAAGAGTAAAAATAAATGTTTTGTCATACCCAAGGTATATAGTCTGATTTACAATGGTTTTCAGCCAATCAGCTTTCAGGTCTTGAACCAACCAATTCATAAAATAAAAAATACATTAAATCCATTAATTATATCTAAACTTTCATTTATTAGTACAATTTACCATAGATATGTGTTCTTATGACTTTGTTGTTGTGTTTTCAGGAGGCCTATGTGCAGAAGATGGTGAAGGTGTGTAATGACTCAGACCGCTGGAGCCTCATCTCCCTCTCCAACAACAGAGGCAAGAATGTGGAGTTAAAGTTTGTGGACTCTCTGCGTCGCCAGTTTGAGTTCAGTGTGGACTCCTTCCAGATTCGCCTGGATTCCCTTCTCCTCTTCTACGAGTGCTCCGAGCACCCCATGGCAGCCACCTTCCACCCCACCATCCTGGGAGAGAGCGTCTATGGTGATTTCTCCGCCGCCCTCGACCATCTACGCAAACGCCTCATCTGCACGCGGAGCCCTGAGGAGATTCGCGGTGGTGGTCTACTGAAATACTGCCATCTGCTGGTCCGGGGTTTCTGTGCGGCTTCCGGACCCGAAATGAAACTTCTGCAGCGCTACATGTGCTCCAGGTTCTTCATAGACTTCCCAGAGGTGGGCGAGCAGAGGAGGAAGCTGGAATCCTACCTCCAGAACCACTTTGTGGGTCTCGAGGACAGGAAATACGACTATCTGGCCACTCTGCATGGAGTAGTGCGGGAGAGCACAGTGTGCCTGATGGGCCACGAGAGGAGACAGACACTGGGCCTCATCTCCTCCCTGGCCCTTCGGGTCCTTGCCGAGCAGAACGTTATCCCCAACACGGCCAACGTCACCTGCTACTACCAGCCGGCCCCTTACGTCGCAGACGGCAACTTCAGCAACTACTACGTGGCCCAGGTGCAGCACGTTTATCCGCATTACCCACCTCAGCATTACCCACCTCAGCATTACCCACCTCAGCATTACCCACCTCAGCATTACCCACCTCAGCAACACCCTCCGTCACAGTATCCCCTTCCACACCATCCACCTCCACACCACCCCATGTACACTGCATGGATGCCCTGCAACTGAGTGTGCGTGGACACACACATACACACGGTCACTCATGGAACGACAGGATTCTCATCCTAACGAATGGATAGATCACAGCATGATCATGGTTCCTCTCTGTATTCTGATAGAGAGATAAAGATGAGTGTAGTTTTGCTTTGGTTTCGAGCAGGATGGATGGGAGAGAAGTGGCCACTTGGATGTGTTCAGACCCGGGAGAGAAGGCTTTCATACAGGGCAGAAAGCCAGCTGTGGAGGAGAGGAGGGTAAAAAGAGGCGAGCCAGAAGAATTCTGATCTAAGATGATGCTGAGGTTGAAGCCAGGAGGCCAGTTTGTCCATGGCTATTTTCCAGGCCTAGAAGCCAGGCACCTTGCTGAACAACCAAGCACCCCCACAGAGTGACAAGTATAGGAACATTTGGCTTAGGGCTAAATACTACCAGTGTTGATGCAGTGAAATAATGTACATAACCACCGTGATAGTGGTTATGTTTTTGCAAGCAGTGACTTGTATTTGAGACTCACGCTTGAATGTACATGCACAGTATACTGCCTAACACTCATACATGTATACAAACACAGACACACTATTAAACATCTCACACCCCAGACATTGCATACATTTACATAGGCACACAATGAGTGTACGGTGAAAGAAAGTGTTCACAGAGAATACAGGAAGTTGTGTACATGTCCTGATTGGTTGGCTAATAAGACAGTGTTGACATTTCTCTGACCAGTGAAAACAAGAAGTGTGAGAGTCTGACCGCAGACAATGCAAAAGAAGAACTGGACATAGTTTACAAACCAAAGATCTATCTTGTCGATACCCACCATTTGGCTGATCAAGGGGGAAAAATGCAATATGTATGTGAATATTTTGCTTTAAGTGCCTACATGTCTAAAAGGAAGAAATAGGTTGTTATATTTTGTCAATAAACCCAGGCCTGATCATTTTAGACAAAGGACCATGGGCCTTTTAAGGGTGATAGTGTTGTTACCTGTGTAAATGAATGTATTTTGGACCAGAAAGGGACACAATGTGGAATTGTTATTGAAGTAGAGGGACACGGTTGGGACCTTTGACTTGGTGTGTTTCACATCTCCCAACTCAAGAAAGTATAATTGGATGACGAAAGGGAGATGGGTTAGAGTGCAAAAGAAAGTAAGAGAGAGAAGGAGTTTACAAGGAGACTATGTCAACAGAGCGTACTGTAGGTGTTTTTACCAGTAGAGAGCGGGTCCTGAAAGTGTATTTCGGAGATATCTTTTAGAGTGTGTATGGGAAATGTGTTTTTTCACAAGGTGGAAATTGTCCTTTGCCATTTTCTTCTTTGTGACATTTCTAATGTTTTATTTGGGAGAGGTTTCGATGTGTGACGTGAGAAAGGGGGAGCGTGAGAATTTTCACCTGTGCAAAGTTTGCACCTGTAATTTTTAAGTAATTAAACATAAAATAAAGAACAAAGTAAAGTTTAAGCGAACGATAACTAAGTTAACATCTCAATAAAGGTATTTTTTTAAATGGTCTTGTATTCCCCTTATAAAGATGTTGGGTGCAAACTATGAGCAGGTGAAAATATTGGGTTAAACTAACCCTATCAATGCAGACACCTCACATCATTCTATTAAACCTGTTCTTGGATATCTTATTTTTGTATCAATCTCTATTTTTGTACATGTTGTTCGGCTCATGCCATAGTTTCTTGATTGCCTCGTTCCAAGAGGCTGTACAGAGAGTGTTAATGCAAGTGTGCGTGTGTGTTTGCATGTGTGGGAGATTGTTATTTCAATCAAATCTCTGGTTTTCCCCAAATCCTGATTGGAGAATTCCCGGAATCAGGAAGGAATAAGCTGGAAATCTCAAATCCTCCAACCAAGAGTTCTGGAAAAACAGGGAATTTATTGAAAGTTCCCAGAATTTTGCAAACCGAATGATGACTCATACACACAAGGTTAATGGTGTTGCTCATGTTACCTTTTTTCCTTACTTTTTTGTTTGAAAAACATTATTTTCTAACTAACACGCAAACCACACCGAACATGCGTGCGTGAGCGTTGCAAAATAAATGTACGCATATGTTACTCAATAATTTCACTCACACAGCCCCCGAACGAGTGTCTGCATAGCCCGCTAAAATAGGACTTGGTTCTATCTGAGATGCTCCACGAGCTTCAAGTCCCCTCTTATTGGATATCCGGAAGATACAGACCCACTTGGATGCTTGAAAGGCAAACGAGGAGAGATTAATTATAGATGACTAACGAGGTATCCCTTTATATCTGTGGATTAATCATTGGAGTAGATTTTGTATGACTCTGGGTAATAACCTAATGTTCATCTCCCAGGACAAACTAACTAGCAACCGCTAGCTAGCTAAATGTCCATGAATGTTTCATGTATAATATAATTGATTCACAGTTGATTTTGGTATTTTAACCCAATGTGTCTGGTTGGGACACGTGGCTGGTGTTGTCGGAATGTAAGAAAGAGAATGTCTTAGAGTCTTATTGTTGTGTAAATGTCTATTTTGATTGCCATCCAATATGGGGTTTGTCAAAGAGTTGGAAATAATGTTTAAAGCAAGTGTCTAAGATTAAATACTTTTATAATTAAATAGGAAGGAAAATAAGTTATGCACTCCTGGAGTCAGTTATGAATACACTGAGTATACTAAACATTAGGAACACCTTCCTAATATTGAGTTCTGCCCCCTTTATCCCTCAAAACAGCCTCAATTCGCCAGGGCATGGACTTTACAAGGTGTTAAAAGCATTCCACAGAGGTTTTGGCCCATGTCGACTCCAATGCTTCCTACAGTTATGTCAGGTTGGCTGGATGTCCTTTGGGTGGTGGACCGTTCTTGATATACTAGGGAAACTGTTGAGCGTGGAAAAACCCAGCAGCGTTGCAGCTCTTGACACAAACCGGTGCGCCTGGCACCTACTACTACTATACCCCGTTCAAAGGCACCAAAATCTATTTGTCTTGCCCATTCACCCATTCACCCTATGAATGCCACACATACACAATTGAAGTCTCAATTTACGAAAGGCTTTCTTGAACCTGTCTCCCCCTTGATCTCCCCTTGATCTACACTGATTGAAGTGGATTTACCAAATTATATAAAGTATTTAAATACTCAACTGTATGTCGCTCTTTCTGTATATGGTTCTTTTCTGCTCATTAATTCTCATTTCGATGCCAAACCCACCACTAGTGTGCATGGCCTGGGCTCTATTTTCATTTCCTCCAACAAATGTATACGCCTTGAGTTTGCTAAACGGCATTGACACTTGGATTGGAACCAGTGCTTTGGTCAGAAGACATGAAAATAGAGCTGTTTGGCCACGCTCACCTGATTGGTGTCGAAATGGTGAATGCAGAAAATAACTTCATACCTACTGTAAAAAATGGTGGTGAATCTTTGACGTTATGGCACTATTTTGATTACACTGGTCCTGGGGCACTTATGGCCAATGGCATCATTAACTTTACCCAGTACCAGGACATTTTAACCCCGAAAAATGGGTTGCCTAAAACTTGGCTGCAAGTGGATCTTCCAGCAAGACAATAAACACAAGCACACATCAAAATCCACAAAAAAATGGTTAATGGGCCACTAAATCACAATTTAGCAATGTCCATCTCTGTCTCCGGACTTGAAACCACTTGAAAACCTGTGATTTGAAGAGCCATAAGTGCAGACAAAGGATATCAAGGACCTGGAAGGATTCTGTATGGAGGAATGCCAATGTTTTCTCCAACTCAAAACATTTTAGAAAAAGGCTCAGTGCCTTTATCTTCCCACGGTGAGGTATATTGAAAATAGGTGTGTCAATAATTTTGACCCCTACCTTTTTGAGAAACAGTATTGCTTGTAAAAAAAATATCTTTCTCTGAGTAATTGCTTAGCATACAATTGAAGCGTCTGGAGAAGTTTGTTTGGTGCCCCCCCTGCGATTGAATGTAATAAAAGCTTAGACAAAGAGGCAGGGTCATAGTGATTTGCATTAGCAATACACATATAGAAATAGACCACAATGATTTTTATTTAACTAGGCAAGTCAATTAAGAACAAATTCTTATTTAAGATCATAACCTAGGAACAGTGGGTTAACTGCCTTGTTCAGGGGCAGAACAACCTGTTTTTTATCTTGTCAGCTCAGGGATTCAATCTAGCAACTTTTTGGTTACTGGCCCAATGCTCTAACCACTAGGCTACCAGCCACCCCAATTTGTCAAACTCAACATATATGCCTCTGTGTGTTTTTGTTTGCAAGCTCAAATGGACAGTGAGCACCTCTAGATCACATTATAGCTCTGTATTTTTTTATTATTAAATACAGTCATTTTTACTACTCTTTATCAACGGTGCACTTCAGTCACTCAGTCGCGTCATGCCATTGTTTTTGAACATTCTAAAAAGAGGTCCGCCATAGTGGTGCTCAAAAGTCCACTAATGCCCAGTCATTCTGAAAGGGGGCTAATAATCTACGGCGAGCAATGTCACTATTCATGGGTTCCACGTTTCATCATAATATTGTTTTGAATGTTCTCTTGAGGACTGATGCCCGACTGAAGGTTCTACTCAATACATTCTCAATGGGCGCTGATGAAGATTTAGTCTTAAGTGCAACATAGTGGCCTGGAAATACGATGACATTGTTCAAGTATGCAAATAATTCGTAGGAAACAACTTTGCCATCATTATGATGCCGTCAAAGAGAGATGGCAATGTTGCAGTTACTGAGCAAAGTTTGTCAAACATGGCTTGCAATCTTAACGTTAGCTTGCTAAAATTCGGTGCTGTCCCCTCAAATTAGCTAGCTAGCTAAAGTTAACCTGCATCTAAAGTAAATGTGGTGATATCCCAATGATGACAAAAGGTTTTCCTATGAATTATTTTCCTCCTTTTGAAATTGTATCGTGTTTCCAAGCCCCACTATGTTACACTGAAGGTGGAACCTTCAGTCGGGCATCAGTCCTCCAAGAGAAAGTTCAAAACAATATTTTGACGAAACGTGCAAAAAAATGAGTAGTGTGACACGAATCCCTGTGGCTCAGCTTTGGCCAATGTTCCAATAGGGAGACTGCCCAATATGCTCGTATCACATCAAGCAGACCGTGTAGGATTTCCCTTTCACAGACGTCATTGTCAGATGTCACCCACCATCACTGGGAGTATATGTGAAACAAAAGCCAGGTGTGTATCTACCAGTAACCGAAAGGTCACTGGTTCGAATCCCAAGCCGGCTAGGTGAAAAAATCTGTCTGTGCAAGGCTCCTGTAAGTCACTCTGGATAAATCTGTTCAATGATGTAAATGTAATGAACTTGAGTGTGGCACTCCCAGCAGAGCAAAGTAGAGAAGAGGACTGAATGGATTTGCTCCAGGCCTGCGTCATACTAATGTAACCAGGACAGGCCCCCAGAAGTCACTCGACCTGGTGAAAAACTGTCTCTCCTGGCTCTCTTCTGTCTCAATTTCCCCTTGTCTTTCTGTCATTTCTCAGAGGAGGAAAGGACAAAGGTAGTTTTTCCTCACACCTGTTGCATGAGGTGACTCGCTTCCCTCTCTCACTATGTCTGGTCCCTTTGGGGATATTAGTGTGTATGATCACCAACGGTAGGGAACCAGGGCAATGTTATCCCCTGCTAAGAGGGAGAGTGGCTGCTAAATTTAGTGCTGGCCATGATAAGGGCATTACCCTGTCGTCTGGGAAAGCTGATTTGCTCCTTTATAAGCTTTTGATCACGGTCTACTGTGGTTGCTGCAGGGGTATTTACTACCACTGTATTGATCATCACTCTGATAGGTCACCCTGTCTCCACTGCTGACTGAACCAGTTCACTTCCTTCTCAGGTGAACACTTTTTTTTTAAATGCCAGAAATGTTTCTTATGTTGCACAACACAGGACTGACCTAGATAGAGTAATACTGTAGGTGGCCTACATAGTACTGTGATAGTGTTACTAATCAGGTAGCTGTCCATTTAGTGATGACGCAATAATGAGGTGATAAGTTTGCCACATTGTGATGTCACAGTGAAGATAATGACAGTCTAGGTCGTTATCAATAAAACCGGCACAAGAAGGTGCAGAGCATTTGATTTCCGTGCTGGGGGGGAAGGAGACTTCCAGCTCCACTAAAAGAATTGACATCTGTGTGCTGTTTTCAAGGGATTGCTAAATAAATGTGAACTATTTGGTTGTAATATTATCTGCTCTTGAAGAGCATAGTCAGAACTACAATTGTCTGCTTATTTCATGCAAAACTATTGTGCACATTTAGCTCTATCATCAGAGTTATACAGGAGGTAACTGCCTGCTTATCATGATCAGTAAACATCAACGATCATGTAATTTTAGATACATGAGGGTAGCCTCGATGTAAAGAGTGATATAAAATAAAAGTGAACTATACCTGACAAGTATGAGAGGTTAATTTCACATCCTTTGTGGCCTCCCTTGATTAAAAAAACTGTGGATTGTCCTTTTGCAAATGTCTAAAAACAGAAATATCTTATTTACATAAGTATTCAGACCCTTTGCAATAAGACTCAAAATTGAGCTCAGGTGCATCCTGTTTCTATTGATCATCCTTGATATATTTCTACAACTTGATTGGAGTCCACCTGTGGTAAATTCAAGTTATTGGGCATGATTTGGAAAGGCACATACCTGTCTATATAAGGTCCCACAGTTGACAGTGCATGTCAGAGCAAAAACCAAGCCATGAGGTTGAAGGAATTGTCCGTAGGGCTCCGAGACAAGATTGTGTCTTGGCACAGATCTGAGGAAGGGTACTGAAACATTTCTGCAGCATTGAAGGTTCCCAAGAACACAGTGGCCTCCATAATTCTGAAATGGAAGAAGTTTGGAACCATCGAGACTCTTCCTAGAGCTGGCCGCCTGGCCGAACTGAGCAATTGGGGGAGAAGGGTCTTGGTCAGGGAGGTGACCAAGAACCCGATGGTCACTCTGACAGAGCTGCAGAGTTCCTCTGTGGAGATAGGAGAAACTTCCAGAAGGACAACTTTTCTGCAGCACTCCACCAATCAGGCCTTTATGTTAGAGTGGCCAGACGAAAGCCAGAGGAATGGGAATGTGGAATGTGTCAATCTTGTAGAGAACATACCCAAGAAGACTCGAGGCTGTAATTGCTACCAAAGGTGCTTCAACAAAGTACTTATGTAAATGTGATATTTCAATAATTATTAAAAACAATTATTTTGCAAAAATGTCTAAAAACCTGTTTTTCTTTGTCATTATGGGGTATTGTGTGTAGATTGATGATACATAAACAAAAATGTGATCTATTTTAGAATAAGGCTGTAACTTAACAAAATGTGGAGAAAGTCAAGGGGTCTGAATACTTTCTGAATGCACTGTAACATTGTTACATGCAATATTTGCTTTGTTGATTTAACTGGACAGATGTTGCTCTCTGGTTTTGTGATGAAACTTATGTGTAGTTGAATTTATTCCGTCACTGTGTGACTGTTTGTTGTCACAGACTTATTGTGTACCACGCTGGCAAATGAACAAATGGGTTATAGAGCAAACTTGGCAATTATCACAACGTAGATTGTAATATGGATTTGTTACTGGCTTGGTTTGGCTTCCTCGTTGATTTTACCCATGCACTGCTACTACTACAGTAGATGCATATATCCAAATATTGTTTAATTTGCTTGCCATCTATAGTGGTGATGATGACCGTAGTCCAATTGACAACTTTACCAAGACGAGGACTTGCTGATGTCAAACTCATTCCAAAAGCCTAATCTCTGATTAGGCAATTTTATGACACGTTGTTTGTTTAGCTATCTAGCTAGCTAGATAAATGACAAATGGTTAGGCTACCCTCACATTATTTGCTGTATACTGATAGGGCTCTGATGATAGGGCTAAATGTAGAATTATCGGAAATGTGTAGATCTGACTGTTGCTCTTCAACAGGTGATGCTATTAAAACCAAATAGTCATAACATTTATTTAACAATCCCTTGAAAATGGAATGTAGTTGTCAATGGTTTGCCGAGATCGGGGTCTCCTTGCCCCCCAGCAGCCAAATCGAAAGCTCAGCACCGTATTGTGACATTTTATTTATAACAACCTATTCTAAGTGGATTATGATTTTACAGAGACAGTGATAATTGGTAACCTATTGTGATGGCACAAAGATCGGAATAAGAGGGTTTACCTAATTGTGATGTCACAAAGACAGCAATGAGAATACCTCATTGTGATGTCATCAAAACAGGAATTAAAATACCTCATTGTAATGTCCCAAAGACGGCGATTAGAGTGCCTCATTTAATGTCATATGGACAGTGAGAAGAGTCAATAATGAGGGCACTTTAATGATGTCAAAATGAGGGTCACCTATTGTGAATGTATTGTGAGGTTCCCATTCAGAACTGACCAAATGTGATGATTATTAAGAGGCTGCAATTTAAATGCTTCTAAACAGTTAATCCTTTATATTTCCAGGGGAACATTTACTCCTCAGAACACCGGGTGAAACAGGCTTCTGTAACAGGCGTAAAAGAAACGTTTGAGCAGCGTTCTGTTTCTGACGAGAGACAAAAAACTGTCTGGGGATATTCTCTTCTGCACTATTCAACCAATCCAGTAAATGTGGAGGAGTTAAGATGGAGTGTCGCCTTGTTAACACCCGAAAACAGAAGACGCGCGCGTCACAGGCTCTCCATTTCCCCTGAAAATCCTGCTGAGGGTGCTCAACAGAAGAAACGTTGAAATGCTCTGAAATAGAACTGAGCTGCTGGGACTTTCAGTTCCTGTGTCGGCACGCAGGATAGGCCGATGCAGAAATGCTTTGATTTACGTATTTGAAAAATGAATACCGAGACTGAACTAGAAACCCTCACATCTGTGGGCTGACTTCAAATGAGAAATTCAGAGAATAAGTAAAAAATAACACTGAAACAACAGTGGGAAAAAACTATCCATCAGCAATGAAATCAGTCATAAATGATTCAACGGTCTCCTGATGCACTTAGTTTTTTTATAGCGCTATTCATTACATACAGAATCTCAACTTGAAGCGCAGGAAATGTTTCTTCAGACATATAATACAGCGATGTACAGTATATAGCCCATATATCACAGAAAGACTCTCATGTACCTGATTACCCAAGTGCTTTTCTGTATTCAAGCTCCCTCCTTTAACATACAGAGTTCATGACTGTGGTCTCATGGGGGTTGGAGTCACAATGGACTGAGTCACGACACTGATTACAGCTTCGTCTTTTTGGCCCACTTGTAACGATCATGAATTACTTTATTAGGGGTCTAGTGGTTGTTGACCTTTGATTATCAAGGATGGGTTGCTATTATCATGGCTGTTATGTCTCAGCAATCCAGGTCATCACACACACATCACAGATGGCTTATAGTAGTGCTATCTGCTCCATAGATGTGCTGATACACTCTATGAGGTCGATCTGTCACCTACTGTATGATGCAGATTTTGACCCCAGGGGTCAATTTATTAATGATGCACTACAAACTCTTCTTCTTTCTATCATCTGGCTTGACACCCACCTCAGCGTTGTATTCTGATTGGCTAACGGAGTTGTGGCTGTCATCATTGGTTACATTGGTATGCGCAGGGAATCCTAATTTTTAAACTTACTCCTGTGTCACCTCTTATGGTCGAATCATTGCAGTGTCATTGCAACCAAAAGTAAAATTCTGTGTGCCATTGCATTAAGAAGGCCATTTAGCTAGACGACTAATACTGCACTCCAGTTAATCAGGTCTATTTCTCTCAAAGTCACAGGACTGAGGGGGAAAATAAGTGAATAAGAAAGAGTTGGAACATGATGTATTCTTGTTTATCCAAACACAGTAAATCAGAGAGACTAAGGGATCCTAATGTTGTAGAGCCAGTCTCTTGTCTCTTAATAATCAATGTGTTACAGGAATCTTTAATCATGTACACACGCAAAAACACTCACACATTCACATGCATGCGCACGCACACACACACACACACACACACATCCAGTCTGGCCAGTTATCAACCCTCCCAGTTGGACCAGCACCAGTAGTCCATCCAACACGACCCGGCCAATGTCAAAGGTCAGAGACTAAATCAAACAACGGAGGGGTGAAACTGTGAGAAACAGCTCTGCTTGTGTGTGTGCTACATTGATAAGGAAAACTGAGGGAGGGTGTCTCATTTTTAGTTGAAACCATCTGTGGATATTGTTGCTTTTGCAGATTATTTTGTTCCAGTCATTGGCTAAATATAATCTGGTTGATTATTAGGCCATTTTAAAAACAATGGAAAATTACAAATGTTTCTCTTCTCTATACAACTAAGTTAGAGAACTTTCCCAGCATCCATTCCAAATAACTGCCTTTGGTTTTAGTAATAAATCATTCATAATCTGGTGTGTTTGTGCCTGATGATAAATATTTTGGCAGGCGAACCAAGTGCCTGAGCACAAATCATCGCTTTCTTATAAAAATGTATTTTCAGGAAATGGAAAAACTTCCATGTTTTACCCTTAACAAACATACAATTTAGAAATTTCAGAAGCTGTACAGTGGGGAGAACAAGTATTTGATACACTGCCGAATTGGCAGGTTTTCCTACTTACAAAGCATGTAGAGGTCTGTAAGTTTTATCATAGGTACACTTTAACTCTGAGAGACTCAATCTAAAATAAAAATCCAGAAAATCACATTGTATGATTTTTAAGTAATTGTTTTGCATTTTATTGCATGACATAAGTATTTGATACATCAGAAAAGCAGAACTTAATATTTGGTACAGAAACCTTTGTTTGCAATTACAGAGATCATACATTTCCTGTAGTTCTTGACCAGATTTGCACACACTGCAGCAGGGATTTTGGCCCACTCCTCCATATAGACCTTCTCCAGATCCTTCAGGTTCCGGGGCTGTCGCTGGGCAATACGGACTTTCAGCTCCCTCCGAAGATTTTCTACTGGGTTCAGGTCTGGAGACTGGATAGGCCACTCCAGGACTTTGAGATGCTTCTTACGGAGTCACTCCTTAGTTCCCCTGGCTGTGAGTTTCAGGTCGTTGTCATGCTGGAAGACCCAGCCACGACCCATCTTCAATGCTCTTACTGAGGGAAGGAGGTTGTTGGCCAAGATCTCGCGATACATGGCCCCATCCATCTTCCCCTCAATACGATGCAGCCCTACTGTCCCCTATGCAGACAAGCATCACCAAAGAATGATGTTTCCACCGCCATGCTTCATGGTTGGGATGGTGTTCTTGGGGTTGTACTCATCCTTCTTCTTCCTCCAAACACAGCATCTTGAACTTCTTCCATTTTCTAATAATTGCACCAACAGTTGTTGCCTTCTCACCAAGCTGCTTGCCTATTGTCCTGTAGCCCATCCAAGTCTTGTGCAGGTCTACAATTTTATCCCTGATGTCCTTATACAGCTCTCTGGTCTTGGCCATTGTGGAGAGGTTGGAGTGAGTTTGGTTGAGTGTGTGGACACGTGTCTTTTATACAGGTAACAAGTTCAAACAGGTGCAGTTAATACAGGTAATGAGTGGAGAACAGGAGGGCTTCATAAAGAAAAACTAACAGGTCTGTGAGAGCCGGAATTCTTACTGGTTGGTAGGTGAGCAAATACTTATGTCATGCAATAAAATGAAAATGAATTACTTAAAAATCATACAATGTGATTTTCTGGATTTTTGTTTTAGATTCCATCTCTCACAGTTGAAGTGTACCTATGATAACAATTACAGACCTCTACATGCTTTGTAAGTAGGAAAACCTGCAAAATCGGCAGTGTTTCAAATACTTGTTCTCCCCACTCTATGAGAATACAGTTTCTTGGTTCTAGACTCAGAAAATTGAGGGGAGTTACTGCAACAATGAAAATATGGAGTTACAAGTTTTTCATTAGACAGTGACGCAGGTTTGGGTCCTGCAGCAGATGAATTTGAGAGGAGGCCATTGAAGTGACTGGCTACTCTTTTTAATAGGAATGAACAGACTGGGCATAGTCAATTCTAAATCATTTTGTAGATCTATCCACTTATACTGAGAGCCTGGGGCTGAGGCCTGAATAAATATAAAATCACTCCAGACAGAGAGCATGCACACACACACACAAATATGATTCTTCCTTGGGTGTCCTTCTCCTTGAAGATTTCATCGACACACACACTGGCACAGACATACGATGTGCACGAGCTCGTGTGTGTGTAAATGTACCACATCTATGCCAGATCAGTGATTTATCACAGGCTTTACTATAACAATACTTCTGGTTCCTCCTGATGCCAGTGCTCTGTCACTGTGTGCGTCTCTGTATTTCCACAAATGTTATAATTCTCTATGATGGGCCAGATGGAAGGGTCCTCCTCGTTGCAAAATAACATCTGCTGGGTGACTTATACACAAAAACAGGGAGAGGAAAAATGCACAGATGAGAAGATGAAGAGATGAAAATGTCCCAATCCCCCTATTGCTTGACAGAGACACTAATATAGACGAAAGGATGTAAGCCTAGAATATTAAATATTAATATCCATATTAAAAATCTGTTCGCAGCTTACGGATATTAGCACATGAAGAACTTAAAAAGAACTTAAGAACCTAAAATGTGCGTGCACATTCACGTGTGTTTGCCATAGGTGAAATTTCCACGGGGGATGCAGGGACATGTCCCCCCCCCAATATTTTGTTCAATAAAAGCAATGGCAAAATGTGTAGAATTGCAGGAAATTAGCTTTAACGGTCGACTTTTTAAATTTTAAAACAGAAATGGGGTGTCCCTTTGGTGATTAATCTATGTGTCATTCTGGCCATGCGCTGCAACCAACGTAACTAGTTTGTTAGTTAAGCTAGCCACTTGTAGCTAGCCAGTACATAGGCGCTGGAAGTAGTTTGGGGTGGAGGCACTGCGGGATTGGATTTTTTTTTGCCCACGCTGCAGTTGGCTATATATATATATATATATATATATATATAGGCCTTTAATAGTCCTGTATTAACATATATATGTGTTAATAAAGAGTCCTGTATATGTTAATACAGGACTATTAAAGGACTACTATATATGCAAAAAAAAAAATCTTATATTATTATTATTATTCTTTATTTTTGTAAATATTCTGGTTTTCAGGGGGTGCTGCAGCAGTTTTTTTTCTATGAAATATGACCTAAAATTAATTACCATATGAGTGATATAGTTCTCCTTCCAAAAATTGTAATTAAGTTAGAATGGTGTGGGTGTGCCCCAACAAAATAATGGTGTGGGTGTATACCGGCCATTAAAAATTTTAATGCAAGTAGACTGCTGATTGGGCAGCTCATCCTCCTCGGGAGGGATACAGTGTATTACATTCCTATATGAGCTAAATATGCTAATGTAAATTGAAAGCTATTCCCCTACTATTTTTTATAGTACTAATGCTTAGGATACAGTGCCTTTAGAAAGTATTCACACCACTTGACTTTTTCCACATTTTGTTGTGTTACAAAGTGGGATTCAAATTGATTGAATTGTTGATGTTTTTTGCTTAGCTCTATTCCGTTTATTTTTATCCTAAAAAACTTCCTAATCTTTGCCGATGACATGCATACCCATAACATGATGCAGCCACCATTATACTTGAAAATATGAAGCGTGGTACTCAGTGATGTGTTGTGTTGGATTTACCCCAAACATAACACTTTGTAGTCAGGACAAAAATTAAATTTCTTTGCCGTATTAAGTTTCTTATTGCAAACAGGATGCATGTTTTGAAATATTTTTATTCTGTGCAAGCTTCCTTCTTTAAACTATTTTTTAACACAGATTTTTGTATTGTGGAGTAACTGCAATGTTGTAGATACACCTTCAGTTATCTCCTATCACAGCCATTAAACTCTTTAACTGTTTGAATGTCAGCATTTGCCTCATGGTGAAATCAACTGAGTTAGGAAGGGCACCTGTATCTTTGTAGTGACTGGGTGTATTAATACACCATCCAAAGTGTAATTTTTAACGGCACCATGCTTCATTCTATAGCTAGAGGACTACTCATATCTCCAGGAGAGATAAGTATAATTTTGGTCTTTATCTGTTATTGTATAGTCTACTTTAAGGGCTGCCTTTCTTCCCAGTAGCCTACTTGGTGTGTGAACCCCTAACGGCTCATAACTTGCAAATAGTTGTTGACACATTAACCATGATTAAGGAGCAGGGCAGTTTGTGTCTTGTTTTGGTAATCAGTGGCTGTATTGGAAGGGGAGTGGTTTCACCTCTCCTGGGCAATTAGAAATTAGTACTTCAGTCTCCCCTAGTTTCTCTGTGGCAGCAAAAGCGGTGGTCATCTCAGTGGCGGTCTCATCAGCAAAGCTAAGACCATCGCGGAAACAAAGACTGAGGACATTCTTTGAGGAAGGAAAGAGAGGAAGGCTCCACACCACTCTCTCACTTTAGTATTTTACCTAGTTATTTTCTGATTATCTAATTTATTCTATTTTGTAGCTTTGGAAACTGTGTGTATTTTCTATACCTGTTCGCTCCTCTCCCTGTAGGTTTTACAGATGCTCCCCACTCCTTGGCTGCAACCCTTCTAATTTAGTGTACACTGTGCGCACAACCATTTGGAATTCTGGGCCTTTGGCAGCGTTTGGAACTGGCAATCTGCGGTCAAGAACGTTGAATTAATCTCAGCCTATGCTGCCCTTCAGTCCCTTGACCTTTTGGCCCTGACGGAGACATGGATCACCCAAGAGAACACTGCTTCTCCAACTGCTCTCTTCATCTGACTATGTTTTCTACTATAGTCCAAGAGCATCTGGTCATCATGGTTGTGGCACAGGTCTACTCATTTCTCCTAACTTGAGATTTTCTCTTTTCCCTCTCTCTCACCTGTCCAATTTCTCATTTGAATTCCATACGGTCACTTGTCCACTCAAGCTTAACATTGTTGTCATTCATCGCCCACCAGGTGAGTTTGACACCTTGATAAGCTCATTTCCTGATGATGGCTCACCCCACTTCGTACTTGGCGACTTCAACCTCCAGACACCTGCCTTTTGACCTCACCCTTTCCCAATCCCCTTCAACTCACAAGGCAGGCAATACGCTTGATCTCATCTTTACCAGAGGCTGTTCGCCTACTAATCTTACTGCAACCCCCCTCCAGGTACTGATCGCTACATTCTTTACCTTTCTGTCTCCCTTTCCTCCAATCCTAGCCACTCAGCCCCTAACAGATGGTCCATCTCTCCCCCACTACTCTCTCCACTTCTGTCCTCTCTCTCCTTTCTGCTAAATCCTTCTCCCGTCTGTCTCCTGATTCTGCCTCTTCTACCGTACTCTCCTTCCTTTCCGCATCCTATGACTCGCACTGTTCCCTTTCTTCCTGGCCGGCTTGGCCCACCCATCCTGCTCCACGGCTGAGTGACTGATTGTGAACTTACAGAACAGGGCTGCGGACAGCTGAGCAAAAATTTAGAAAATATAAACTTCCAGAGAACCTATCATCCTTTTACTCCCTCCTCTCTACCTTCTCTTCCTATGTATCCACTGCTAAAGCCAGTGAGTTTTTTTATGCATGTGATGTTAGAACATTCTCTCCATTCCAGAATGTGATTGTTACGCAACAATACATTTAATTCGCGCTGCCCTCAAACCAAGGCATGCAGACTGTTTTTGTTTATAGGCTGTTCAACTTGTCAATTTCAAATTATTTTCTAACAAGTTTTTATTTTCTAAGAACAGTTTGAACTGAGGTGTGTTCCGCCTCCTCATTCATTCACATAAAACTAATAATTTTTACTTTTACATTTTTTTTAACATTTCTGACCAGGACAAAATTCCCCAAGCACTTCGCAATTGTTTGTGCAGTTCAAGTCTGCAGACATTTGTGCATCTCCCGTCAGAACAGGATCTGCACACGTGTTCACATTTTCCGTCTGTTGCCGCATCGCAGTCATTGTTGTATTCGTTACCAATAATAACTTTAGAAATGTGTTCGTTTCTATCAAAGTAAGTGCCTTATTATGTTATCATAGGTTCTGTATGTCGTGTTATGTTGTTTCTACTGTCGTTCAATATGTATGGAGCATAGAATATTTGTCTATATTCCTTATAACCGCAGACACGCAAGGTAACGTTACTCATTCCATAACCTTTATGGTGTTATATTCAATCATGCTTATGTAGCTAGCTACATTATTGGTTATTTAAAACAATGCTAATTGTGTCAGAGAAGTATTAGATTGTGTTGTATTTTGAAGCTACACTGGCCTTACGGCTCCCAAGTGGCGCAGCGGTCTAAGGCACAGCATCTCAGTGCTAGAGGTGTCACTACAGACACCCTGGTTCAAATCCAGGCTGTGTTTCTATCAAAGTAAGTGCCTTATTATGTTAATAGTTTATGTATGAAATTTGCAAGTGAACTGTACGTCCAATTACAAAAAATACCTTCAGTAATCATCTCACCTGTTAGTTGGCTGTGAACTATGTGGTCATTGAGGGCAGCGTTGATCAGATGCCGGCATCCCCTTCCTGTTCGACCTGACTGTGCCACAGGCACCTGTGCTGTTGGAGAGCAGATGCTGGAAGAGTGTGGAACTGCTGTAACAATTGTTCACATACAAAGTGTGTCCCATGCTGAGATGAGGAGCCAACATGGTCATCACCGTGGACCCGGACACTCCAAACCCCTCATAATGTTGGATGTCAATGGTGGACCCTGTGTAAACTATAATGTCCTGGACAAATCCTGTCTTCATGTCATTCTTTCCTCAGTTAGCGCTAGGACAAATGTAGCCTCCATTTTCCCGGTTTGGATGATTGTGTAATGCTGTAGATACTTCTGTGAATGTCTGAACATTGCATCCAAAAATAAACTGCTCACATTCTGGACATAACTTTGTAAGGACTGATGGACTGAAGGCAAAATGTTTCTGAAAAAACAGTATGGCCGACTCAAATGCTGATTGTTACGTCATTCAAAACTGGCCGTTCTAAATAAGCGTTCTAATCACACCGGTTTGATCGTATGCTACAGGGACCACTGTAGAATGTTCACACCCGTGTCCTGGTAAGTGTGAAAAGGTTCATCCTCCAGCCCCTACCTCTCTCCTCCTTACCTGCTAACAACTTTGTTAACCACTTTTAAAAGAAGGATGACGACATCCGCTTCTCATTCAGTAAACCTATTGTGTTCACTGGTCCCTCTTACACAGAACTACCCTATGCCTTGACCTCTTTCTCTCCTCTCTCTCCAGATGAATGCCTGCCGCTAGTAAGGTCAGGCCACCCGACAACGTGCCCGCTCGACCACATCCCCTTCTCCCTTCTCCAGACCATCTCTGGAGACCTTCTCACTGCCCTCATCAACTCATCCCTGACCACTGGCTGCATCCCCTCTTACTTCAAAATGACTCGAGTTGCTCCCCTCCTCAAGAAACCAACATACAATATCAAAAACTATAATTTATTTTCTTTCCAAAACACTTGAGCGTGCTGTTTACGATCAACTTTCTCGTTATCTCAGAACGATTTTCTTGACCCTAACCAGTCATGCTTCAAGACAGGTCACTTAACTGTGACTGCTCATCTCTGTGTCACGGAGATGCCAAAAGCTGACTCTCTTTCCTCATCCTCCTAGATCTATCCGCTGCCTTTGACATCATGAACCATCAGATCCTCCTGTCCAGCCTCTCAGGGCTGGGCGTCTCAGGCTCTGCACACTATTGGATTGCATCCTACCTGGCAGGTTGCTCCTACCAGGTGACATGAATAGGATCTGTGTCTGCACTACATACTCTCACTACTGGTGTCCCACAGGGCTCAGTTTTAGGCCCTCTCCTCTTCTAATTATACACCAAGTCACCCGGCTCCGTCATATCCTCACATGGTCTCTCCTATCATTTCAATGAGGATGACAACTAATTTTCGCCTTCCTCCCTTCTGACACCCAGGTGGCAACATGCATCTCTGCGTGCCTGGCAGATATCTCAGCTTGGATGTCGGCCCACCACATCAAGCTCAACAAGATGGAGCTGCTCTTCCTCCCGAGGAAGGCCTACCCACTTAAAGACATCTCCATCTCCCTTCCAGAGCGCAAAGGACCTTGTCGTGACCCTGGACAACACCCTGTCATTCTCTGCAAACATCAAAGCAGTGACTCTGCTCCTGCAGGTTCATGCTATACAACATCCGTAGAGTACGGCCCTACCTCACACAGCAAGTTGCTAATCCAGGCACTTGTCTGTCTGGTCTACTGCAACTCGCTGCTGGCTTGGCTCCCCGCTTGTGCCATCAAACCCCTGCAACTTATCCAGAACGCTGCAGCCCGCCTGGTTTCAACCTTCCCAAGTTGAGAACTTCTCAAGTTCTCCCATGACACCCCGCTAATTTGTAAAGATTTCTGAAAACATATTTCCACTTTGACATTATGTATCAAGGCACAAGGCGAGACCCAAATGCAGACACAGGAGGCAGATGGTTGTAGTCTTACAATGTTTATTAATCCAAAGGGGTAGGCAAGAGAATGGTTGTGGACAGGCAAAAAGGTCAAAACCAGGTCAGAGTCCAGGAGGAACGAAGTGCCAGACAGGCTTGTGGTCAAGACAGGCAGAATGGTCAGGCAGGCGGGTACAAAGTCCAGAAACAGGCAAGGGTCAAAACCAGGAGGACTAGAAAAAGGAGAATGCAAAAAGCAAGAGAACGGGAAAAACGCTGGTTGACTTGGAAACATACAAGACGAACTGGGACAGAGAGACAGGAAACACAGGGATAAATACACTAGGGAAAATAAGCGACACCTGGAGGGGGTGGAGACCATCACAAGGACAGGTGAAACAGATTAGGGCGTGACATTATGGGGTATTGTGAGTAGATCATCGACAAACAATTTAAATGTAATACATTATAAATTCAGGGTAACACAACAAAATGTGAAAAAGATAAGGGGTGTGAATAATTTCTCAAGGCAGTGTAGGAGGCCAGTCCCATATAGGCTAAAATTCCTTTTATTTGTAATTTTTTTCTGTTGATGGCTGTTTACACTACTGAATTGGTCTCCCAGGGAGGACTTGGCCTACAGGCCATGATTCATTTTTGAAAATCAAGATTATAGACTGCCTTTTTTGCACATACCCTCTTTTCTTATGTTTTTGTGTACACTCCCGAGTGGCGCAGCGGTCTAAGGCACAGCGGTCTAAGACACAGCATCTCAGTGCAAGAACGGTCACTGCAGTCACTGGTTCAAATCCAGGTTGTATCACATCTGACTTGCCCAAAGGGCCGTGCACAATTGGCCCAGTATTGGTCGGGGTATACCGTCATTGTAAATAAGAATTTGTTCTTAACTGACTTGCCTAATTAAATAAAGGATACTATATATATATATATATATAGTGTAGAGCACCTAATTGTGGGTACACCATGTTTAAGGTAATTTAAACCATATTGCTAATAATAATGAAGATAATGGATCAAGAGCTATTACTCCTACAGCCATCCTATTTGACTGTTTAGGTGTGCATATCTGTTATATCTAGCCTTTTATTTCATTTCCCACCCTAACTCATCAAGTCTACTAATTTACATTTTAAAGGTCTGAAGGGGTAAATGGTTACTTATTTGGGGTTTTAGTTTATTTATTAATACTGTACCTTAAGTGCTAAAAATATACATATGTTTCTTAACTGCTTTTGGACTGGGGGGCAGTATTGAGTAGCTTGGATGAATAAGGTGCCCAGAGTGCCTAGAAAATAAGGTGCCTAGAAAATGCATATAATTAGTAAATGTGGATAGAAAACACTCTGAAGTTTCTAAAACTGTTTGAATGGTGTCTGTGAGTATAACAGAACTCATATGGCAGGCAAAAACCTGAGAAAAAAATCCAACCAGGAAGTGGGAAAGCTGAGGTTTGTAGTTTGTCAAGTGATTGCCTATCCAATATACAGTGTCTCTGGGGTCATATTGCACTTCCTAAGGCTTCCGCTAGATGTCAACAGTCTTTAGAACTTTGTTTCAGGCTTCTACTATGAAGGAGGAGCGAATAAGAGCTCTTTGACTGAGGGGTCTGGCAGAATGCCATGAGCTAAGTCACGCGCTCAGCCGTGAGAGCAAGCTCCGTTCCTTTTAATTTCTAAAGACAAAGGAATTGTCTGGTTGGAGTATTATTGAAGATTTATGATAAAAAAACATCCTAAAGATTGATTATATACATCGTTTGACATATTTCTACAAACTGTAATGTAACTGTTTTGACTTTTCATCTGAAAAAGTGCCCGCGCCTTGTGAATTTGGATTTGTGAACTAAACGCGCAAACAAAAAGGAGGTATTTGGACATAAATTATGGACTTTATCGAACAAAACAAACATTTATTGTCGAACTGGGATTCCTGGGAGTGCATTCCGATGAAGATCATCAAAGGTAAGTGAATATTTACAACGCTATTTCTGAGTTTTGTGACACCTCTCCTTGGTTGAAAAATGGCTGTATGTTTTGCTGACCTAACATAATTGCATGGTGTGCTTTTACTGTAAAACTCTTTTTAAATCTGACACAGCGGTTGCATTAAGGTGAAGTTTATCTTTAATTGTGTGTTTAACACTTGTATCTTAGATCAATGTTTATGAGTATTTCTGTAATTTGACGTGGCTCTCTGCACTCACCGGATGTTGCTGAACATAACGCACCAATTTCAAATTAGGTTTTTGGATATAAAGATGAACTTTATCGAACAAAACACACATTTATTGTCTAACATGGAGTCCTGGGAGTGCCATCTGGTGAAGATCATCAAAGATTAGTGATTCATTTTAACGCTATTTCTGTCTTTTGTGACACCTCTCCTTCTTTGGAAAATGGCTGTATGTTTTTCTGTGGCTAGGCACTGACCTAACATAATCGCAAGGTGTGCTTTTGCCGTAAAGCCTTTTTGAAATCACAAACTGTGGCTGGATTAACAAGAAGTTTTAAAATGGTGTATAATACTTGTGTGTTTGAGATTTCTGTTGTTTTGAATTTGGCACACTGCAATTTCACTGGCTGTTGGCTAGGTGGGACGCTATCGTCCCACATATCCCAGAGAAGTTAAATGATTCCATCTGTAAAGCTGCCACTCACTATTATGCTTCTGTAACAGTGTTCCTTCCGTCCCTCTCCTTGCCCTAACCAGGGACCGTCTGAACACATCAACAGCTGCATCCCACAAAACATTGTTACCTATCGCTCCACATAAGCCTCGGCCATTGCAGAGCAAGGGAAACAACTACTTAAAGGTCCCAGAGCGAGTGACGTCACCGATTTAAACATTATTAGCATGCACCGCTAACTAGCTAGCCATTTCACACCAGTTACCCTGCAACCCTGTAATGATAGTGCAGGGGAGAGCGGGCTGAGGGCTAGGGAAGATGGAGCTAGGTATTTAAAAAGTTATATTTAACCTTTATTTAACTAGGCAAGTCAGTTAAGAACAAATTCTTATTTACAATGAGGGCCTACCAAAAGGCAAAGGCTTCCTGCGGGGACAGGGGCTGGGATTAAAAATAATAAAATATAGGACAAAACACACATCATGACAAGAGAGACACCACAACACAGCATAAAGACAGACCTAAGACATCAACATAGCATGGCAGCAACACATGACAACACAGCATAGTAACAACACAACATGACAACAACATGGTAGCAACACAACATGACAGCCGCACAACATGGTAGCAGCACAAAACATGGTACAAACATTTGGGCACAGACAACAGCACAAAGGGCAAGAAAGTAGAGACAACAATACATCACGCAAAGCAGCCACAAATGTCAGGAAGAGTGTCCATGATCGAGTCTTTGAATGAAGAGATGAAGATTAAACTGTCCAGTTTGAGTGTTTTTTTGGAGCTTGTTCCAGTCGCTAGCTGCAGCGAACTGAAAAGAGGAATGTGACTGGCGGAACGGGTGTTGTATGTGGAGGATGAGGGCTGCAGTAGATATCTCAGATAGGGGGGAGTGAGGCCTAAGAGGGTTTAATAAATAAGCACCAACCTGTGGGTCTTGCGGCAGGTATTCAGAGATGACCAGTTTACAGAGGAGTATAGAGTGCAGTGATGTGTCCTATAAGGAGCTTTGGTGGCCAATCTGATGGCCGAAAGGTGAAGAACATTAGCTGCTCGAGAGCACCCTTACCTGCCGATCTATAAATTACATCTCCGTAATCTAGCATGGGTAGAATGGTCATCTGAATCAGGGTCAGTTTGGCAGCTGGGGTGAAAGAGGAGCGATTACAATAGAGGAAACCAAGTCTCAATTTAACCTTAGCCAGCAGCTTTGATATGTGCTGAGATAAGGACAGTGTACCATCTAGCCATACTCCCAAGTATTTGTATGAGGTGACTACCTCAAGCTCTAAACCCTCAGAGGTAGTAATCACACTGGTTGGGAGAGGGGCATTCTTTTTACCAAACCACATGACCTCTGTTTTGGAGGTGTTCAGAACAAGGTTTAGGGTAGAGAAAGCTTGTTGGATACTAAGAAAGCTTTGTTTTAGAGTGATTAACACAAAATCTGGGGAGGGGCCAGCTGAGTATAAGATTGTATCATCTGCATATAAATGGATGAGAGCTTCCTACTGCCTGAGCTATGTTATTGATGTAAATTGAGAAGAGCGTGGGGCCTAGGATTGAGCTTTGGGGTACTCCCTTGGTGACAGGCAGTGGCTGAGACAGCAGATGTTCTGACTTTATATACACTGCACTCTTCGAGAGAGGTAGTTAGCAAACCAGGCCAAAGACCCCTCAGAGACACATGTACTCCTTAGCCGGCCCTCAAGAATGGAATGGTCTACCGTATCAAAAGCTTTGGCCAAGTCGCCGTCGAACCAGAGGCTGAAGCTGTTTTTAATTCTAATTTTCTTTATGGGTGCATGTTTGTTAACAATAGCACAAAAGTTATTAAAAAAATAAGGTCCAAGTGTCTTCGACAGAGGGGATCAATCAAATTCTATACCAATTTACAGAGGCCAGGGCATGAAGGCTTGCTCACAAAAGTTTTTTAGCAAGCATCTATGACAAATCAGGACAGGTCGTTTCACTGAGCAGCCATTATGAACGCAGGCTATCAAACAGTGATCACTAAGGTCATTATAGAAAACACCAGACTGATACCTATCAGGATTATTTGTGAGGATAACATCAAGGAGAGTAGCCTTTTCTGGGTGTTTGGAGTCATACCTTGTGGGATTGAGAAAGATTTAGGGAGTCCCATTGCTTTAGATGTGGTTTAATTAAGCATGTCCCAGTTTAGGTCACCTAGCAGGACAAATTCAGACTTAGTGTAAGGGGCCAGGACAGAGCTTAGGGCAGGTAGGGTACAGGCCGGTGCTGATGGTGGATGATAACACCCAGCAACAGTCAACAAAGAGCTAATTGAATGTTAAATGCTTAAAACCAGCAAAACAAATTGTTTGGGGACAGACTTGGTGGAGACAATCGAGCACTGACGGTGTTCCTTACTAAAGACTGCCACTACACCACCTTTGGAGATCTGTCTTGCCAAAAACGTTTAGGAACAAAAAGATTAACGTCAGTGTTCAAAACATTCTTTCTTAACCACGTCTCAGTAATAAGAAACACATCAGAATTGGAGCTGTGAACCCACACTTTCAATTGAAATGGCTTACAGGGGGCGGTTTGTGAGTGGGGAACAACCAGTTTGGTTTCCCTGTAGGTCTTTCCTTTTTGTTTCACATCTAAACTTAGCAAAAAAAGAAATGTCCTCTCACTGTCAACTGCGTTTATTTTCAGCAGTTGTAACATTTGTAAATATTTGTATGAACATAAGATTCAACAACTGAGACATAAACTGAACAAGTTCCACAGACATGTGACTAACATAAATGGAATAATGTGTTCCTGAACAAAGGGGGGGTCAAAATCAAAAGTAACAGTCAGTACCTGGTGTGGCCACCAGCTGCATTACGTACTGCAGTGCATCTCACCTCATAGACTACACCAGATTTGTCAGTTCTTGCTATGAGATGTTACCCCACTCTTCCACCAAGGCACCTGCAAGTTCCTGGACATTTCTGGGGGAAATGGCCCAAGCCCTCACCCTCCGATCCAACAGGTCCCAGACGTGCTCAATGGGATTGAGATCCGAGCTCTTCGCTGGCCATTGCAGAACACTGACATTCCTGTCTTGCAGGAAATCCCGCACAGAACGAGCAGTATGGCTGGTGGCATTGTCATGCTGGAGGGTCATGTCAGGATGGGCCTGCAGGAAGGGTACCACATGAGGGAGGAGGATGTCTTCCCTGTAACGCACAGCGTTGAGATTGTCTGCAATGACAACAAGTTCAGTCCGATGCTGCTGTGACACACCGCCCCAGACCATGACGGACCCTCCACCTCCAAATCGATCCCGCTCCAGAGTACAGGCATCTGTGTAACGCTCATTCCTTCGACAATAAATGCGAATCCGACCATCACCCCTGGTGAGACTTCACTCATCAGTAAAGAGCACTATTTGCCAGTCCTGACTGGTCCAGCGACGGTAGGTTTGTGCCCATAGGGGATGTTGTTGCCGGTGATGTCTGGTGAGGACCTGCCTTACAACAGGCTTGTAGACCTGACATCGCCAGACATCACCGGCCCTCAGTCCAGCCTCTCTCAGCCTATTACAGACAGCCTGAGTACTGATGGAGGGATAGTGCATTCATGGTGTAACTTGGGCAGTTGTTGTTGCCATCCTGTACTTGTCCTGCAGGTGTGATGTTGGATGTACCGATCCTGTGCAGGTGTTGTTACATGTTGTCTGACAATGCGAGGACGATCAACTGTTCGTCCTGTCTCCCTGTAGCACTGTCTTAGGCTTCTCATAGTACGGGCATTGCAATTTATTGCTCTGTCCAAATCTGCAGTCCTCATGCCTCCTTGCAGCATGCCTAAGGCACATTCACGCAGATGAGCAGGGACCCTTGGCATCTTTCTTTTGGTGTTTTTCAGAGTCAGTAGAAAGGCCTCTTTAGTGTACTAAGTTTTCATATCTGTGAACTTAATTGCCTTCCGTCTGTAAGCTGTTAGTGTCTTAACGACCGTTCCACAGGTGCATGTTCATTAATTGTTGATGGTTCATTGAACAAGCATGGGAAACAGTGTTTCAACCCTTTAAAATGAAGATCTGTGATCTATTTGGATTCATATGAATTTTCTTTGAAAGAAAGGGTCTTGAAAAACGGACATTCTTTTTTTGCTGAGTTTATGATCTTATCAACACTAAAGATAGCAATTACATTTTCAATAATACCATTATTTTTTCAATATAATGTCAATGCTAACTATTCTCTCTTGGAATTGAAAGGCCTTAATAGTCCTATTAAACTGTCTTGATATCCTTGATTTCCTATTGGAAATGGACAGCTCATGGTGCTGAAAGTAGGCTAATTCGAGTAGGTATAGTTAATTTCAACCGTCTTCGTCTTGCGTGCGAACTAGCCTATAGCCTATGTTCTGTTCAGTTTGAGAAGGAGAGAGTGAAGATGAATTGTAGGACCAGAGGTCAACTTTGATTGTTTGCTACTTCTATAATTGATTTTATTAAAAACAATATGTTTTTGCTTATTATGTATACATCAGAGTTATTGACCTTACAATAAGCCAGATTCGAGTAACTTACTTTGTGGTGCTGAAGCAGCCGCGGCTCAATCAATCAGAAATTGACAGCTCATGGTGCTGAAAGTAGGCAAATTAATTGAATTATTAAACCGTCTTTATTTTAATTAGACTTTACTAACAACAACAGGGTTTTGTGTTGGACCCTATTTCTCCCTATTTAAGCAATCAGAGGCAGGCCTACCTGTTTGACAGACAAAATTAGGCTATAGACTGCTATTTTCTGTAGTGTCAGTGAAGGGCTGTGAAGTTAAAACCAAGACTTTAATTGAGGGTGTATGAGAGGGTATGCCATAGTCCTACTTTTTTTATTGTTTTTTTAGCCCTTTTTTCTCCCCAATTTCATGGTATCCAATTGTTTTAGTAGCTACTATCTTGTCTCATCGCTACAACTGCCGTACGGGCTCGGGAGAGACGAAGGTTGAAAGTCATGCATCCTCCGATACACAACCCAACCAAGCCGCACTGCTTCTTAACACAGCGCCATCCAACCCGGAAGCCAGCCGCACCAATGTGTCGGAGGAAACACCGTGCACCTGGCAACCTTGGTTAGCGCTCACTGCGCCCAGCCCGCCACAGGAGTCGCTGGTGCACAATGAGACAAGGATTTCTCTACCGGCTAAACCCTCCCTAACCCGGGCGACACTAGGCCAATTGTGCGTTGCCCCACAGACCTCTCAGTCGTGGCTGGTTACGACAGAGCCTGGTCGCGGCCGGTTACGACAGAGCCTGGTTGCGGCCGGTTACGACAGAGCCTGGTCGCGGCCGGTTACGACAGAGCCTGGGCGCAAACCCAGAGTCTCTGGTGGCACAGTACAGCGCCCTTAACCACTGCGCCACCCGGGAGCATAGTCCTACTTTTTATTAAGGAAAATGGCAAAAATAAATCTGATCAGATAAAATGATCTACAGTATAAAATAGCTTTGATCCGTGATGTTTTATGCTAGAAAAAAGCTATAAAATACCCAGGATAGTCTCTGATGCATATGGGGATATTATTGTTTTGTTTCTTTGACATTCAGAGGCTGAGCTAAATCCACTTATAGCTGAGGAGACACATTGTTTTTACTTTGCTTGGGAAGTAGTCTAATTTTGTCACTATTAACTGACTAAGCTATTCCCTGTACAATAGAATATTTAAAAACCCAGGCAGCTTTTAGGGAAACACCTTCTCTCATTGGGTTAAGCCACAGAAGAAGAGTAGACATCAGTTAAAGCTTTCATTTTTCTGCGTCGGTAGGCCTACTCTGTCTGGGGTGGAAAGGTAGGCCTACTCTGTCTGGGGTGGAAAGGTAGGCCTAACTTTTGAAAGTACCATAATCAGATTCCGAACGAAGTCTCTGTTACGTTCGTTCTTTTAGAGATGGATTGGACCAAGGTGCAGCGTGGTAAGCGTACATCATTTTATTAGATTAACACGAAACAAAAAGAACAAACTACAAGCGAACGAGATCCCACAAACTAAAGGTGGAAAAAAGGCTGTCTAAGTATGACCCCCAATCAGAGTCAACGATAGACAGCTGCCTCTGATTGGGAACCATACCCGGCCAACAAAGAAATAGAGAAACTAGAATGACCACGATCTAGCTCCGGGCCATGGATCATCACTGGAGAATCCAGGCAATGGATCATCAAATCAAATCAAATGTATTTATATAGCCCTTCGTACATCAGCTGATATCTCAAAGTGCTGTACAGAAACCCAGCCTAAAACCCCAAACGGCAAGCAATGCAGGTGTAGAAGCACGGTGGCTAGGAAAAACTCCCTAGAAACGCCAAAACCTAGGAAGAAACCTAGAGAGGAACCAGGCTATGTGGGGTGGCCAATCCTTTTCTGGCTGTGCCGGGTGGAGATTATAACAGAACATGGCCAAGATGTTCAAATGTTCATAAATGACCAGCATGATCCAATAATAATAAGGCAGAACAGTTGAAACTGGAGCAGCAGCACGGCCAGGTGGACTGGGGACAGCAAGGAGTCATCATGTCAGGTAGTCCTGAGGCATGTTCCTAGGGCTCAGGTCCTCTGAGAGAGAGAAAGAAAGAGAGAAAGAGAGAATTAGAAAGATCACACTTAAATTCACACAGGACACCAAATAGGACAGGAGAAGTACTCCAGATATAACAAACTGACCCTAGCCCCCCAACACATAAACTACTGCAACATAAATACTGGAGGCTGAGACAGGAGGGGTCAGGAGACACTGTGGCCCCAACCGAGGACACCCCCGGACAGGGCCAAATAGGAAGGATATAACCCCACCCACTTTGTCAAAGCACAGCCCCCACACCACTAGAGGGATATCTTCAACCCCCAACTTACCATCCTGAGACAAGGCCGAGTATAGCCCACAAAAGATCTCCGCCACGGCACAACCCAAGGGGGGGCGCCAACCCAGACAGGAAGATCACATCAGTGACTCAAGCCACTCAAGTGACGCACCCTTCCTAGGGACGGTATGAAAGAGCCCCAGTAAGCCAGTGACTCAGCCCCTGTAATAGGGCTAGAGGCAGAGAATCCCAGTGGAAAGAGGGGAACCGGCCAGGCAGAGACAGCAAGGGCGGTTCGTTGCTCCAGAGCCTTTCCGTTCACCTTCCCACCCCTGGGCCAGACTACACTCAATCATAGGACCTACTGAAGAGATGAGTCTTCAATAAAAACTTGAAGGTTGAGACCGAGTTTGCGTTTCTTACATGGGTAGGCAGACCATTCCATAAAAATGGAGCTCTGTAGGAAAAAGCCCTGCCTCCAGCTGTTTGCTTAGAAATTCTGGGGACAATTAGGTGGCCTGCGACTTGTGACCGTAGCGTACGTGTAGGTATGTACGGCAGGACCAAATCAGAGAGATAGGTAGGAGCAAGCCCATGTAATGCTTTGTAGATTAGCAGTAAAACCTTGAAATCAGCCCTTGCCTTGACAGGAAGCCAGTGTAGGGAGGCTAGTAATATGATCAAATTTTTTGGTTCTAGTCAGGATTCTAGCAGCCGTATTTAGCACTAACTGAAGTTTATTTAGTGCTTTATCTGGGTAGCTGGAAAGTAGAGCATTGCAGTAGTCTAACCTAGAAGTGACAAAAGCATGGATGAATTTTGGATCATTTTTGGACAGAAAGTTTCTGATTTTTGCAATGTTACGTAGATGGAAAAAAGCTGTCCTTGAAATGGTCTTGATATGTTCTTCAAAAGAGAGATCAGGGTCCAGCGTAACGCCGAGGTCCTTCACAGTTTTATTTGAGACGACTGTACAACCATTAAGATTAATTGTCAGATTCAACAGAATATCTCTTTGTTTCTTGGGACCTAGAACAAGCATCTCTGTTTTTTCAGAGTTTAAAAGTAGAACGTTTGCAGCCATCCACTTCCTTATGTCTGAAACACATGCTTCTAGCGAGGGCAATTTTGGGGCTTCGCCATGTTTCATTGAAATGTTCAGCTGTGTGTCATCCGCATAGCAGTGAAAGTTAACATTATGTTTTCAAATGACATACCCAAGAGGTAAAATATATAGTGAAAACAATAGTGGTCCTAAAACGGAACCTTGAGGAACACCGAAATTTACAGTTGATTTGTCAGAGGACAAACCATTCACGGAGACAAACTGATATCTTTCCGACAGATAAGCTCTAAACCAGGCCAGAACTTGTCCGTGTAGACCAATTTGGGTTTCCAATCTCTCCAAAAGAATGTGGTGATCGATGGTATCAAAAGCAGCACTAAGGTCTAGGAGCACGAGGACAGATGCAGAGTCTCGGTCTGATGCCATTAAAAGGTAATTTACCACCTTCGCAAGTGCAGTCTCAGTGCTATGATGGGTTCTAAAACCAGACTGAAGCATTTCGTATACATTGTTTGTCTTCAGGAAGGCAGTGAGTTGCTGCGCAACAGCCTTTTCTAAAATTTCTGAGAGGAATGGATGATTCGATATAGGCCGATAGTTTTTTATATTTTCTGGGTCAAGGTTTGGCTTTTTCAAGAGAGGCTTAATTACTGCCACTGGAGGCTCTGGGCAATGGATCATCACTGGAGGCTCCGGGCCATGGATCATCACTGGAGGCTCCGCGCCATGGATCATCACTAGAGGCTCTGGGACATGGATCATCACTGGAGGCTCTGGGCCATGGATCATCACTGGAGGCTTCGTGCCATGGATCATCACTGGAGACTTCTTCTGTTTGTTGTAAACAAGACATACTGATTTGGCATTGTAGAAATATGATAAGAGGCTTATCTCTCTATCCATTCTTAGCCTGTAATTTCGGTAAAAGATTCTGCTAATATGTAAAATGGCATAGAATCGCATTGTCTGACTGCAAATACGATGATAGATTCATGCAATGCTTTTACTATGAAGGAGATCTTTCCACACCTAATCTTCTCCACGGTGGTCTGCAAACCCACAACCTTCTGGCCCACAGCCCTGTGCACTATCAAATTCCCTGCACTGCCATATAATGCTTACAGGACAAAGAACAATTTCTAAAACTGCATATATAATGCTCTGGTCTGTTAAAGAAATTAGGTTAAAAGGTAGACATGTTCTCTGCTATCCACTTTATGTTTGAATTATTATTTTGGGTATAGGTGAGGGTCACTTGTTTTTTTCCCTAAGCGTTCACGGAGTGCTTAGGTAAAATATATTTTGCTGAAGGGAGGGCCATCCATTTTAATTTCAGAGCGTTCCAATTTTCTCCACATAACACTTATTATAAATAACGCTCACTCTCATACCCAGAAAAACTCACAGCTGTAATTGCTGCCAAAGGTGATTCTAACATTATTGACTCACTTATGTAAATTAGATATTTCTGCGTTTCATTTTCAATATATTTGCAAACATTTCTAAAAACATACTTTCACATTGTTATTATGGGGTATTGGGTGTTGATGGGTGAGAGAAAAAATATATTTAATCCATTTAGAATTTAGGCTGCAACACAACCAAATGTATAGAATAAGTGAAGGGGTATGAATACTTTCTGAAGACTGTAAACTCTTTATGTATTTCTTACTGTTGCTCTGAGTGGCAGCCTATGGGTACATGTTTTATAAACGTATAAAGTAAAATGGATAATGTACCTGTGAACCCCCCCCCCTCAACAAAAGAAATTACAAAAAAATAAAAGTGAAACAGCAAATGAGACCACAAAAACTAAACAGTAAATGCAACCACAAAACATAAACCAAGAGCCAGAAAATAGGCACATTTTAATAGGCAACATATTAGCATTTGACAGAAAAACATGAAGAGACAAGCCAAGTCTATGGTGTATTGGCTTGGTGCTTGACTTCCCACTGCCAAACACACACACACACACACACACACACACACACACACACACACACACACACACACACAAAACATCCTGCTTTGATGGATAGTGTGTGTGAACTAAGCCTTACCCTATTGGATAAGTCTTACCCAACATGGGGGATGTTTTCGCTCTTTTATGTTTCTGTGTCTTATACGTGCTTATCCAGACCTTCAGACAAGTGTCCGGTAGTACCTGAGATTTATCAGAATCAGCTCCCTTATAATGGCTGGAGGCACGTACCTCTCTCTGTCTTTCTCTCTCTTCCGCTACCATGTCAAATGTCTGTGTTTTAACAGGGAAAGGGCAAACATCTAGCAGACACTATCATTAATCTTCGTAAGATCTGCCAAAATCAGCTTTTATTAATCCAACACTTACTGTGACAAATACTACACCAAATTTTCTGTAAGGCTCTGGGATCTGGCCATCCAATGGAGCATCACTGTTTAAGCTCAAATTCCCCTCCCTCCAATGCTTTGATCTCCTCACGCCCTCCCTTCTTTTATAGAAACCGGTTTATTTGGTATTGTTCTCTGTCTGTCTGAGAAAGGTTCAATGACCTGGGTTAGCCACAATGATGACAGAATGTAGCTGTTGTAATACTAGAGAGATTCTGCTACACATTCTGTCGATCACTGACCACATTTAGTCTGTCTTGGCTGTCTGTGTTTGTGGGGGTGGGCAGTGTTTGGCCCCAAAGATGAATATATGAAATTGATTCTGTTTCTTATGAGCCCAGAAGAAGATGATCTGAGGAAGGACTGAGTCTGCTTCAAACTCAAGAGAAACGAGAAACGAAATGAAGCCACAGTCTTGCTCTAACACACACACTCACACAAGAAAGCGTACAGTGCCTTGCGAAAGTATTCGGCCCCCTTGAACTTTGCAACCTTTTGCCACATTTCAGGCTTTAAACATAAAGATATAAAACTGTATTTTTTGGTGAAGAATCAACAACAAGTGGGACACAATCATGAAGTGGAACAACATTTATTGGATATTTCAAACTTTTTTAACAAATCAAAAACTGAAAAATTGGGCGTGCAAAATTATTCAGCCCCTTTACTTTCAGTGCAGCAAACTCTCTCCAGAAGTTCAGTGAGGATCTCTGAATGATCCAATGTTGACCTAAATGACTAAAGGTGATAAATACAATCCACCTGTGTGTAATCAAGTCTCCGTATAAATGCACCTGCACTGTGATAGTCTCAGAGGTCCGTTAAAAGCGCAGAGAGCATCATAAAGAACAAGGAACACACCAGGCAGGTCCGAGATACTGTTGTGAAGAAGTTTAAAGCCGGATTTGGATACAATCAGACCACTGCAAATCTACCAAGACCTGGCCGTCCCTCTAAACTTTCAGCTCATACAAGGAGAAGACTGATCAGAGATGCAGCCAAGAGGCCCATGATCACTCTGGATGAACTGCAGAGATCTACAGCTGAGGTGGGAGACTCTGTCCATAGGACAACAATCAGTCGTATATTGCACAAATCTGGCCTTTATGGAAGAGTGGCAAGAAGAAAGACATTTCTTAAAGATATCCATAAAAAGTGTCGTTTAAAGTATGCCACAAGCCACCTGGGAGACACACCAAACATGTGGAAGAAGGTGCTCTGGTCAGATGAAACCAAAATTGAACTTTTTGGCAACAATGCAAAACGTTATGTTTGGCGTAAAAGCAACACAGCTCATCACCCTGAACACACCATCTCCACTGTCAAACATGGTGGTGGCAGCATCATGGTTTGGGCCTGCTTTTCTTCAGCAGGGACAGGGAAGATGGTTAAAATTGATGGGAAGATGGATGGAGCCAAATACAGGACCATTCTGGAAGAAAACCTGATGGAGTCTGCAAAAGACCTGAGACTGGGACGGAGATTTGTCTTCCAACAAGACAATGATCCAAAACATAAAGCAAAATCTACAATGGAATGGTTCAAAAATAAACATATCCAGGTGTTAGAATGGCCAAGTCAAAGTCCAGACCTGAATCCAATCGAGAATCTGTGGAAAGAACTGAAAACTGCTGTTCACAAATGCTCTCCATCCAACCTCACTGAGCTGATAGAGACATACCCCAAGTGACTTACAGCTGTAATCGCAGCAAGGTGGCACTACAAAGTATTAACTGAAGGGGGCTGAATAATTTTGCACACCCAATTTTCAGTTTTTGATTTGTTAAAAAAGTTTGAAATATCACCTGGTCATGCTGCTGCTCCAATTTCAACTGTTCTGCCTCTGTCTCTAACTCTGAATGCTCGGCTATGACCTGTTGCACCCTCTACAACCACTGTGATTATTATTATTTGACACTGCTGGTCATCTTAGTTTGAACATCTTGGCCATGTGCTGTTATAATCTCAGGAGGACTGGCCACCCCTCATAGTCTGGTTTCTTTCTAGATTTGATGATACATCAGTAGCAATACAAGGATATAACATTTATAGAAGAGACAGAAATGCTTATGGCGGAGGAGTTGCTGTATATACAGTATTCAGAGCCATATCCCTGTAATGCTTAAAGAAGAGCTTATGTTAAGTGTTATTGAAGTGTTGTGGTTGCAGGTTCCCTTGGCACATCTAAAGCGTTTCCTTTTGAGGTATTGCTATAGGCCACCAAGTGCGAACAGTCAGTATCTAAATAATATATGTGTGAAATGCTTGATAGTGTGTGTGATGTAAACAGAGAGGTCTACTTTCTTGGGGACCTGAATATTGACTGTTTTTCATCAAGCTTTCCTCTCAAGAGGAAGCTTCTACCTGTAACAAGTGCCTGTAAACTGGTTCAGGTTATTAATCAACCTACCAGGGTGTTTACAAACACTACAGGAACAAGATCCTATGGTGTATCAACCACATTTTTACTAATGCTTGTGGCAAACCTCTTCAAGGTTAGGAGCGTTTGTCACAAACTAAGTGGTAAACTGTCACCAAATCACCCAAGAATGAGAGTTCTTTCGAACAGGACAGTACCTGTGTGTTTGTTTCTCTGTCCTGGTCCACCCAGGCCGTAGGCGAGGTCAAGGATAGCAGGGTTCGGTACACGAATCGGGTTCTCGGTAGGTCCAGGTCCAAACGCCAATAGATAAGTCCAAAACAGTCCAGCTTATACACGGTAAATCCAGCCAATCTCTATTGTCTCTTTCTCTATTGTTCATAGATCCTTCCAGCACTCTCTTCTTCTCTTCCTGGTTTTTCTTGACCCTTTATCTGTGGGTTGGCTCCACCTTCTGAGGGGTCCCCTTGCTTCTGGGACTTGTAGTTTTGGTGGTCGGCCATTTTGTGATCTGTAGTTCTGACAGGGGTGGCCATTTTAGTGATCGGGCAGAGCCCGTTTATTTGTTCTGCTCTCACATATCTGCCATTTACCACTCGACCCCCTTCTTTGCCACACATCTCTCCCCCTAGATCCGACCCCCTAGGTCGGGCTACCGCAGCAAAATATGCGTGCATTCGGGATAACCCATCCACGTTTCCCATTTCCTTCCCTGCTCTGTGTTTCAAGTCAAAATGAAACGGTTGGAGACTCAAAAACCACCGCATCACCCGAGCGTTCTTCTCTTTAGCCCTATGCATCCAGGTGAGTGGGGCATGGTCACTGATGAGGGTGAAGTGGCGCCCCAGCAGGTAGTATTTCAGGCTTTCTAGAGCCCACTTTACTGCCAGCGCCTCTTTCTCAACGACTGAGTAGTTGGTTTCCCGTGGTTCCAGCTTCCTGCTTAAAAACAGGATGGGGTGTTCCACCCCTTCTACCTCTTGGGATAGCACTGCTCCCAAGCCGACCTCTGAGGCATCCGTCTGAACCATAAACTCTCTCTCAAAGTCTGGTACCACCAGCACTGGGTTACAGCAGAGAGCCTCCTGTAATGTCCTAAATGCTTTGGTGGCCCTTTCATCCCATTTGACCATGTTTGGCCCTCTGGCTCTAGTCATGTCGGTAAGTGGGGCGGCCACTGTGGCATAACTTGAGATGAACTTCCGGTAGTAACCCGTCAGCCCTAGGAAGGCTCGAACCTGCTTCTTATTTACTGGTTTCGGCCATTCTCTAATTGCCTTCACCTTCTTATGTTGGGGTTTGATTAACCCTCTTCCCACAGTGTATCCCAGATACTCTGTTTCCTCTAACCCCACATAACACTTGGCAGAGTTTGCCGTGAGCCCTGCCTTTCTAAGGGCGTCTAACACTGCCTGTACCCGGGGTAAGTGGGATTCCCTGGGCTGTAGATCCCCACGTCATCTAAATAAGCTGCGGCATATGCTTTGTGCGGTTTTAGGACTTTGTCCATGAGCCGTTGAAAGGTGGCTGGGGCCCCGTGTAAGCCGAATGGCATGATGGTGTATTGAAACAAACCGTCAGGTGTTGCAAAGGCTGTCTTTTCTTTGGCCCTGGGGGTCAGAGGAATTTGCCAGTACCCTTTTGTCAGATCAAGAGTCGTAATGTACCGAGCATTACCAATTTTCTCCAGTAGTTCATCTACTCGGGGCATGGGGTAGGCATCAAACTTGGAGATTTCATTTACCTTCCGAAAGTCGTTACAGAACCGCAAAGACCCATCGGGCTTGGAGACAATCACAATTGGGCTAGACCACTCACTATGTGACTCTTCGATCACTCCAGCTGTCAACATTTTCTCCGCCTCTGCTCTAATCGCGGCCCGTCGAGCCTCGGGTACCCGATATGGCCTCATACTCACTTTTCTCCCTGGTAGGGATACGATATCATGAGCCGTAACCTCAGTTCGGCCAGGTACCTCTGAAAACACATCTCTATTCTTCTGGATAAGGGTCTTTACTTCCTGTACTTGTGCTGGGGACAGAGTGGGTGAGATATTTACTTTGGCTGTCTCCTGAGTGTGTGTGGGGTATGTGACCATTAGTGTTTCTCTCTCTCTCCATGATTTTAACAGATTTATGTGATAAATCTGTTCCTGGGGCCGTCGACCTGGCTGTCGGATCCGATAATTGACTTCTCCTATTCTCTCCAGTACTTCATATGGTCCTTTCCATGTGGCCAGTAGTTTACACTCTACCGTGGGGATCAGCACTAACACCTTATCTCCCGGTTGAAATTCCCTCAGGGTAGCCTGCCGGTTATAAGTGTGCCGCTGGTGCTCCTGTGCTTGTCTCATGTGCTCTCTGACGATGGGCATGACTGTGGCTATCCTGTCTTGCATTGCCGTGACGTGCTCTATGACACTAGTATACGGGGTGGATTGGTGCTCCCAGGTTTCCCGGGCGATGTCTAAGATTCCCCGGGGATGCCTCCCATATACCAGCTCAAAGGGAGAAAACCCCAGCGAGGCTTGAGGAACCTCTCTAATGGCAAACATCAGATACGGCAACATGCAATCCCAGTTCTTCCCATCCTTATCGATTACCTTCCTGAGCATTGACTTCAGGGTCCGGTTGAATCTCTCGACCAGCCCGTCCGTCTGAGGATGGTAAACCGATGTCCTCAACTGTTTCACCTGCCACAGTTTACAAAGGTCCGCCATAAGTCGGGACATAAAGGGGGTCCCCTGGTCAGTAAGGATCTCCTTTGGAACCCCTACCCTGGTGAACAAGAGACTAATTCCTTTGCAATATTCTTGGAAGCCATCGTCCGAAGGGGAATTGCTTCTGGGTAGCGAGTGGCATAATCTAGAATGACCAGAATGTATTGGTGCCCTCTGGCGGATTTGGGTAGTGGGCCCACTAAATCCATCGCTATCCTCTCAAATGGTGTTTCGATTATGGGGAGTGGCACTAACGGGCTTCTAACAGCTGGTCGGGGAGCTGTTAACTGGCACTCCGGGCACTCTCCACAATGCCGAGCCACTTCAGCTTGAATTCCTGGCCAGTAAAACCTCCTTACAATCCGGTCTCGGGTTTTATCGATACCAAGGTGTCCACCCAGAATGTGCCCATGAGCTAGATCCAGTACTGTCCTCCGGTACCGAGTGGGAACCAACAACTGTTCCACCACATCAACCCCTATTTTCGAGACTCTGTACACCAAACCCTTTTTCATGATGAAGTGGGGAAAACTATTAGGCATCATACCAACATTTATGGGAGTACCATCTATGACCTGCACATCTGCTCTGGCTTGCTGCAGGGTTGGATCCTGGTTTTGGGCCGTCCCAAAATTAGTCAAGGAACCTGCCAGGTCTGCGGGTTCTAGATCGTCGTCCTCTGGATTCAGACCGACCCCAGCCCCACTAGTACCGGGCTGTTCGTTATCAGCGAGGTTTGCCACTTCATCCTCCTCCTCCCCTACTAGCACCTGTGATGTTGTCCCCTGGGAGACCACTTTTCCTGGCTTTGGTTGAAGGCCCCATGCTTCTTCCTGCTTGGTCAGGGTTGTTGGCTTCTCAAATATGCCATTCTTGTGGCCTAACTTCGCACAGTTAGGAAAGTCTCTACCCAATATTACATCATATGGCATCTTTGGGACCACACTGACCTCATAATCCAGCAGACCGTCCTCTGTTTGTATGCTCACTAAGGCCGTGGGGTACAGACGGGTATCCCCATGAATGCATGTAACACTGATATCCTGTCTTGTATCCAGTTTATGATTCGGCACTAGGCTTGCAACGACCAGGGTTAGCATAGTGCCGGAATCCAGCAGTGCTTCAACCTTTTTCCCTTCAACCTTCACCCTGCACATATGTTTGTTTCTTGATCTTTCAAGTACAGTGGTTACAACAGGACATGCATACCGTATATCTTCATTTTCACCGAGGTTACACTGCATTGGCTCTTCTTTAATAGGGCAGTAGGCTGCAATATGTCCTGGTTGATTACAATTGTAACAGATAATAGGGGTTCGGGGGGGAGACCCCCTCGACACCTAGTCCCGGTTTCCGTTTTTTCCCTTAGTGTCTCGGCCTGATTCTGATTCTTTCCTCATGGCCCCACGCTGCATCTTTCAACTCCAGGTCGAAATACGCTTTTTGAGCGTCCCCTGCCAGGTATGGTGCCAGAAGCCCTGCCCATTCTTCTTTCGGCCACTTCTCCCTCTCTGCCGTCCTTTCGAAGGTGGTAAGATATGCTTCCACATCATCCTGCGCTGTCATTTTTTGAAGAAAATGATTGGCCCTCCTCTGGGTATTTGCAGCTGGTAATTGAGCCCCAATTTGGTCCGCTAGCCCCTTTAGGCCTTCTCTTAACTCCCGGGTGTTTCTCTCTTGCTCTTCTCTGAGCAGCTGGTTGGTGCGGTGCTGGACCTGTAACGTGTCCTGATACATTCGCATTGCATCCTGATGAGCTATTTGTTGAGCTCTAGTTGCCTCTTGTTGGGCGGCCGCCGCTTGTAACAGGGCCTGTATGGCTCCCTCTATACTCATTTTCCTGAGAAACTGTCCTAACCAAACAAAGCCACAAAAAAACCTGACTCCCCTTTGGAGTGCTAACTGAACATTTTTATTTTTATTCTACCTAACCAGTAGTATGGTTAGTCCATACCCGCATCCTCCACCATGTGTGGCATAACTCTTCAAGGTTAGGAGCGTTTGTCACAAACTAAGTGGTAAACTGTCACCAAATCACCCAAGAATGAGAGTTCTTTCGAACAGGACAGTACCTGTGTGTTTGTTTCTCCGTCCTGGTCCACCCAGGCCGTAGGCGAGGTCAAGGATAGCAGGGTTCGGTACACGAATCGGGTTCTCGGTAGGTCCAGGTCCAAACGGCAATAGGTAAGTCCAAAACAGTCCAGCTCATACACGGTAAATCTAGCCAATCTCTATTGTCTCTTTCTCTATTGTTCATAGATCCTTCCAGCACTCTCTTCTTCTCTTCCTGGTTTTTCTTGACTCTTTATCTGTGGGTTGGCTCCACCTTCTGAGGGTTCCCCTTGCTTCTGGGACTTGTAGTTTTGGTGGTCGGCCATTTTGTGATCTGTAGTTCTGACAGGGGTGGCCATTTTAGTGATCGGGCAGAGCCCGTTTATTAGTTCTGCTCTCACATATCTGCCATTTACCACTCGACCCCCTTCTTTGCCACATGCTGTAGAACTTTGTTCTAAAGCTGTATCTCTACCCATTGGATGCAGTCATCACAATATAGTGGCTATATCCAGGAAAGCCAAAGTTCCAACAGCTGTGCCTAAAATAGTGTATAAGAGATCATACAAAATATTTTGCTGTGACTCTTATGTGGATGATGTTAGAAATATTAGTTGATCTGATGTGATTAATGAGGAGCATCCAGGTGCTGCACTTAATGCATTTATGAAATTGCTTCTTCCAATTATTGATAAGCATGGACCTGTTAAGAAACTGACTGTTGGAACTGTTTAGGCTCCGTGGATTGATGAGGAATTGAAAAACTGTATGGTTGAAAGAGATGGGGCAAAAGGAGTGGCTAATAAGTCTGGCTGTACATCTGACTGGCTGACTTACTGCAAATAGAGAAATTATGTGACTAAACTCAACAAAAATAATAAGCTTTATTATGAAGCCAAGATCAATGATATAAAGAATGATAGATTTTTTTTACCTTAAATTAAATTATGGGCAGAAAGACAAATTCAACTCCATCTTTCATCGAATTTGATGGCTTATTCATCACAAAACCATTTGATGTTGCCAATTATTTCAATGATTATTTCATTGGCAAAGTGGGCAAACAAAACAGTGAGCAATTATACTCATGCACAAAAAAATAAAATAATGAAGGAAAAGCAGTGCAAGTTAGAATTTTGTAAAGTTAATGTGGGAGAGGTGGAAAAATTATTGTTAACGATCAATAATGACAAACCTCCTGGCATTGATAACTTAGATGGAAAGCTACTGAGTGTGGTAGCTGACTCTATAGCCACTCCTATCTGTCATATTTTTCATCTGAGCCTAGAGGAAAGTCTTGTACTCAGGCCTGGAGGGAAGCCAAAGTAATTACGCTACCCAAGAGTGGTAAAGCAGCCTTTACTGGTTCTAACAGCAGACCTACAGTATAAGCTTGCTCCCAGCTCTTAGTAAACTGTTAGGAAAAAATGTGTTTGACCAAATACAATGCTATTTCTCTGTAAACATATTATCAACAGACTTTCAGCATGCTTATAGAGAAGGGCACTCAACATGTACTACACTGACACAAAGACTGATGTTTGTTTGAAAGAAATTGATAATAAGAAGATTGTGGGAGATGTACTGTTAGAGTTCAGTGCAGCCTTTGATATTATTGACCATAACCTGTTGTTGAAAAAAAGTAGGTGCTATGGCTTTTCAACCTCTGCCATATCATGGATTCAGAGCTATCTATCTAATAGAACTCAAAGTTTTCTTTAATGGAAGCGTCTCTAATGTCAAGCATGTAAAGTGTGGTGAACCGCAGGGCAGCTCTCTAGGCCCTCTACTCTTTTCTATTTTTACCAATGGCCTGCCACTGGCATTAAACAAAGCATGTGTGTCCATATATGCTGATGATTCAACTGTTTACACATCAGCAACCACAGCTAATGAAGTCACTGAAACCCTTAACAAAGAGTTGCAGTCTGTTTTGGAATGGGTGACTAGTAATAAACTGGTCCTGAACATCTCTAAAACTAAGAGCTTTCTATTTGTTACAAATCATTCCTTAAGTGCTAGACCTCAGCTTAATCTGGTAATGAATGGTGTGGCTGTTGAACAAGTTGGGAGACTAAATTACTTGGTGTTACCTTAGATTGTAAACTGTCATGGTCAAAATTATTGATTCAATGGTTGCATAGATGGGGAGGGGTCTAGCCATAATAAAGAGATGCTCTGCTTTTTTGACACCACACTCCAAAAAGCAAGTTCTGCAGGCTCTAGTTTGATCTTATCTTGATTATTGTCCAGTCGTCTGGTCCAGTGCGGCAAGGAAAGACCTAGTTATGGTGCAGCTGGCCCAGAACAGAGTGGCACAGAGGGCTGATATAAATACTATGCATGCAAGTCTCTCTTGGCTAAGAGTTGAGGGGAGACTGAGTGCATCACTTCTTCTTTTTATAAGAAACATTAATGTGTTGAAAATCCCAAATTGTTTGCATAGTCAATTTACACACAGCTCTGACACACACAGTTATCCCACCAGACATGCCATCAGGGGTCAAGAAAACATACAGTATTATATAGAGCCCGCAATGCATGGAACTTCATTCCATCTCATATTGCTCACATAAACAGCAAACCTGGTTTAAAAAAAAACAGATAAAGCAACACCTCACAGCACAACACCTCTCCTCTATTTGACCTAGATAGTTTGTGTGTATGCATTGATATCTAGGCTACGTGTGCCTTTTTAAAAATGTATATAGTTCTGTCCTTAAGGTGTTCTTGTCTAATGATGTTCTGTATTATGTTTCATGTTTTGTGTGGACCCCAGGAAGAGTAGCTGTGGCTTTTGCAACCAAAAATACATTTCTTCCTAGGTTCCTGCCTTTCTAGGGAGTTTTTCCTAGCCACCGTGCGTCTACATCTGCATTGTTTGCGGTTTTAAGCTGGGTTTCTGTATAGCACTTTGTGAAATCGGGTGATGTAAGAAGGGCTTTATACAGTGCCTTGCGAAAGTATTCGGCCCCCTTGAACTTTGCGACCTTTTGCCACATTTCAGGCTTCAAACATAAATATATAAAACTGTATTTTTTTGTGAAGTAACAACAACAAGTGGGACACAATCATGAAGTGGAACGACATTTATTGGATATTTCAAACTTTTTTAACAAATCAAAAACTGAAAAATTGGGTGTGCAAAATTATTCAGCCCCCTTAAGTTAACACTTTGTAGCGCCACCTTTTGCTGCGATTACAGCTGTAAGTCGCTTGGGGTATGTCTCTATCAGTTTTGCACATCGAGAGACTGAAATTTTTTCCCATTCCTCCTTGCAAAACAGCTCGAGCTCAGTGAGGTTGGATGGAGAGCATTTGTGAACAGCAGTTTTCAGTTCTTTCCACAGATTCTCGATTGGATTCAGGTCTGGACTTTGACTTGGCCATTCTAACACCTGGATATGTTTATTTTTGAACCATTCCATTGTAGATTTTGCTTTATGTTTTGGATCATTGTCTTGTTGGAAGACAAATCTCCGTCCCAGTCTCAGGTCTTTTGCTGACTCCATCAGGTTTTCTTCCAGAATGTTTCTGTATTTGGCTCCATCCATCTTCCCATCAATTTTAACCATCTTCCCTGTCCCTGCTGAAGAAAAGCAGGCCCAAACCATGATGCTGCCACCACCATGTTTGACAGTGGGTATGGTGTGTTCAGGTTGATGAGCTGTGTTGCTTTCACGCCAAACATAACGTTTTGCATTGTTGCCAAAAAGTTCAATTTTGGTTTCATCTGACCAGAGCACCTTCTTCCACATGTTTGGTGTGTCTCCCAGGTGGCTTGTGGCAAACTTTAAACAACACTTTTTATGGATATCTTTAAGAAATGTCTTTCTTCTTGCCACTCTTCCATAAAGGCCAGATTTGTGCAATATACAACTGATTGTTGTCCTATGGACAGAGTCTCCCACCTCAGCTGTAGATCTCTGCAGTTCATCCAGAGTGATCATGGGCCTCTTGGCTGCATCTCTGATCAGTCTTCTCCTTGTATGAGCTGAAAGTTTAGAGGGACGGCCAGGTCTTGGTAGATTTGCAGTGGTCTGATACTCCTTCCATTTCAATATTATCGCTTGTACAGTGCTCCTTGGGATGTTTAAAGCTTGGGAAATCTTTTTGTATCCAAATCCGGCTTTAAACTTCTTCACAACAGTATCTCGGACCGGCCTGGTGTGTTCCTTGTTCTTCGTGATGCTCTCTGCGCTTTTAACGGACCTCTGAGACTATCACAGTGCAGGTGCATTTATACGGAGACTTGATTACACACAGGTGGATTGTATTTATCACCATTAGTCATTTAGGTCAACATTGGATCATTCAGAGATCCTCACTGAACTTCTGGAGAGAGTTTGCTGCACTGAAAGTAAAGGGGCTGAATAATTTTGCACGCCCAATTTTTCAGTTTTTGATTTGTTAAAAAAGTTTGAAATATCCAATAAATGTCGTTCCACTTCATGATTGACTGAAGAGTGGAGGATGAGGCAGAGGGAGGAAGAGAAAAAATGGGCAATGAAGTTCAGGGAGAGAAAGGAGTGGGGTGGGGTGGTAGGGTTTGGACAGAGGGGAGAGAGAAGAGGGGATCAAGGCATGTGGAGAGGTAAGGCAGTGAGGAGAAGGAAGAATGTGTTGACTTATTAACAATGGGGTCTGGTGTCTTTGATCATTCACTATAACAACTTCAACTCTTTCACAGTCCATAGGCAAAGACAGGACATAAAATGTGTGTGTGTGCCTGTGCATGCTTGAATATATTTACACACAGCAAATATAATTCCTGTATGCCCAGTGACTAATCAACTTCCGTTTTCAAAAGAACTGCTCGAAAGAGGATCCTCAAAAAGAGTGTCAGATTACAAACACTTGTCTTAAAGCTGAACTGCGTAACCATGCGTGAACAGGTGTTCATCTGGCAAGAATGCAGTATTTTTTCAAGATTTCAACACAATTACTGAAGATTATAACATAATTGTTATTGACCAGAGAGTGGAAATACAGGCAAAAATACATAGCCAGTTAGCTAAAGTATGTGGTTACCGATCTGATTCTACTCCAATACTTGACAATGGTGGGTATGGAAACACGGGCTTTCTAGCCATTGATGTTAATTTATTCCTTTCAAAAATGAAAAGTAATATTATGAAACCCAGTTCAGACACAACTGCCGACATGAGAAAGACAAGATTAACTAGCTAGGTAGTTTTAGAATATTGTGTTGTACAACAGCTGACTAAAGACAGGGCATTCGGCTCAAGAATAGGAGATGTGCAGTAGAGACCGTTTCCACGGTAACAGTGCCTCTTTCAATGATTTGATGAAACTTTGAAACAAAGTTGCCACTTGTTGTAGCTTTCCCACTTGTTGTAGCAAGGTGTTGTGGCAAACAAGTGTAATGAAATACATCTACCAGAAACAGGGTACACTTTGTGACTTGTCAGATAAATATCTGAATGCTAGGCTAGCTACAGGGCCTTCAGAAAGTATTAACGCCCCTTGACCTTTTCCACGTTTTGTTGTTACAGCCTGAATTTAAAATGGATTACATGTATATTTTTTGGTCACTGGCCTACACACAATACCCTATAATGTTTTTGTGTTTTTTATTTATTTTACAAATTAATCATTTTTACAAATTAATAAAAATGAAAAGAAAAAATGTCTTAAGGCAGTAAGCATTCATCCCCTTTGTTATGGCAAGCCTAAATTAGTTCAGGAGTAAAAATATGCTTAACAAGTCACATAATAAGTTGCATGGACTTGTGTGCAAAAATAGTGTGATTTTTGAATGACTACCTCATCTCTGTACCGCACATCTGTAAGGTCCCTCAGTCATGCAGTGAATTTCAATCACAGATTCAACAACAAAGACTAGGGAAGTTTTCCAATGCCTCGCAAAGAAGGGAACCTCTTGGTAAATGGGTAAAAATAAAAGCAGACATTGAGTATGCCTTTGAGCATGGTGAAGTTATTTGATACACTTTAGCCTGGAGAGGTCTCTAGTAGGTGTACCAAAACATTCAAGGGCCATTTTCTGAAATGTGGGGTTACAAGTTTATCAACGTTCAAAGCAGTATTACTTTCCCATAGTTACTCAACAGCTGTGTATGATGTGCTGTCTGTTGCCGATTATCATTCTCCCAAGTCATCCTATGGCCACATAGGCCTATGCGACCAGCAGGCCCATGTTATTCAGGAAAGCTTAAAACGCATTCTGCCTCCTTTCTGACCTGAGCATCTATTCCTAGACCTAGACCCTGATGCTTTAACCACTCTTGGGTAGGGGGCAGTATTTTCACATCCGGATGAAAAGCGTGCCCAAAGTAAACTGCCGGTTACTCAGGCCCAGAAGCTAGGATATGCATATAATTGGTAGATGTGGATAGAAAACACTCTAACGTTTCTAAAACTGTTGAAATTATGTCTGTGAGTATAACAGAACTGATATGGCGGGCGAAACCCTGAGGACAACCCCCCACCCCCACCCCACCCCCCGAAATCCTCCCAGATTGCAGTTCCTAGGGCTTCCACTAGATGTCAAAGTCTTTAGAAAGAGTTTCATGCTGGTTTTTTGAGAAATTAGCCAGAAATTGTAGTTTTTCAGGGTGGCTCCCATTTTGGCTGTCGTGTGTCCAAGCGCGTGGAAGAGAACGCTTTCTTTGGTATTTTTCTCCAATAAAGACAATAACGATTCTCCGTTTTACGTATTAGGGTACCTAAGGTTGGATTATAAACATTGTTTGACTTGTTTGGAAAAGTTTATTAGTAACGTTTGGGATTCATTTTGTATGCATTTTCATGGAGGGAAACTGGGTGGATTATTGACTGAAGTGTGCCAGCTAAACTGAGTTTTTATGGATATAAAGAAGGCCATTATCGAACAAAAGGACCATTTGTGATGTATCTGGGACCTTTTGGAGTGCCAACAGAAGTAGATCATCAAAGGTAAGGCATTTATTATATCGCTATTTCTGATTTCTGTGGCGGACCTGCCTGGTTGAAATATGTTTTTCATGCTTTTGGATGCGGGGCGCTGTCCTCAGATAATCGCATGGTGTGCTTTCGCCGTAAAGCCTTTTTGAAATCTGACACAACGGCTGGATTAATTTAATAAAGTTAACCTTTATTTTGATGTATTACACTTGTGATTTTATGAAAGTTACATATTTATAATTCTGTAGTTTGAATTCCGCGCTGCAATTTCACCGGATGTTGGCCAGGTGGGATGCTACCTTCCAAAATGTTTTAATCTGATTATGCTACTTCAAAAGTATCCTGTAGGATACCTGCACATGTTCATCCATTCCACTCTCATCCAAACCGCGCACTGGCCATTTGATTATGGAAAAACACCAAAAAGTTTAATGATATTCAAAGTTTGTCAAACCAAGCCTTCGATACTGAGTAGGGTGGGATGTATTTTCTGTATTTTCCTGTATTTTTGACATCATCAGATTGACATGCTCTACATGCTTATAGTGTTGAAAACGCAAACCATGATGATAAGCGCTCAAAGTCGGTAATCTGTATACAGTAATGCGTTGCATATGGATTGTGTGTGGTGGTGCATTGGCACAGAAACCTGTTGGTGGAACGTTCATCGGATATATTTTATATAATTATAAATATGGCATAAACATGTTGAAAATCAGAATTCCCCCTAGCTGATCATTGTCTGCAGTTGGCTCTGATCGTAGTTTAATAAGACAGGCAGGAAGAGTGAGCTCATCCGTGATGGTCGGCAAACACTCAAACTTCTGGCCAGTTAACCCTGAGTGGCATCGACTGTGTCACAAAACCATGCTGAAGTGGTAAAGTTGATGTCCATGTTTATAAACACAGATTTGCTAGAATTATTGTTATTTATGTTGGTAAAAATGGTTGGTAATAATTATTTTTGATCTTATTTTATGAGGCAGAAGGGATTTTCTTTACAGTACAAGGGGAGTATCATGTGTACAGCCTCGAGTATATCTGACTCTGTACCTGACTCTCTCCCCTCTTTTCTCATCCTCCTAGATCTGTCTTCGACACAGTGAACCATCAGATCCTCCTCTCCGTGCCACAGGCTCTGCACACTCTTGGATTGCATCCTACCAGGCAGGCTGCACCTACCAGGTGACATGGAGAGGATCTGTGTCTGCACCACGTACTCTCACTACTTGTGTCCCCCAGGGCTCGGTTATAGACCCTCACCTCTTCTCTCTATACACCAAGTCGATCAGATCGGTCATATTCTCACATGGTTTCTCCTATCATTGCTATTACACTCAACTACTTTGCTCCTTCCCCCCTTCTGTCACCCAGGTGGCGACACGCATCCCTTCGTGGCCGGCAGATATGTGGCTTCCATCTGGCAACTCTACCGTAAAGGCACTGCTCCCAAGTGGAGCAGGGGTCTAAGGCTCTGCATCTCAGTGCTAGAGGCGTAACTACAGAGCCTTGTTTGATTCCTTGCTGTATCACAAGCTGCATTGATTGGGAGTCCCATAGGGCAGTGCACAATTTGCCCAGCGTTGTCCGGGTTAGGGGTTGATCGGGATAGGCCATCATTACAAGTAAGTATTTGACCTTAACACACTTACTTAGTTAAATAAAGGTTCAATATTTTTTCTTCAATAAAATAAAATATCTCAACTCGGATGTCGGCCCATCACCTAAAGCTCAACCTTGACAGGACGGAGCTGCTTCTCCCGGGGAAGGCCTGCCCACTCAATGACCACTCCATTACAGTTGACAACACCACAGTGTTGCCCCCCCCGGACCCTGTCGGTCTCTGCAAATATCAAAGCAGTGACTCGTGCCTGCAGGTTCATGCTCTATAACATACGTAGAGTACGACCATACCTCACACAGGAAGCGGTGCAGTTCCTAATCCAGGCACTTGTTCTGTCCCGTCAGGACTACTGCAACTCACTGTTGACTGGGCTCCCCGCTTGTGCTATCAAAACCCTACATTTTACAGTGCATTCGGGAAGTGCTTCAACGAAGTACTGAGTAAAGGGGAGCCTGGAGTGAAAACGTTTGGGAACTCCTGCACTACAAGATCATGGTGCTTACCTCTGGAACAGCAAGGCAGGGCAGCTCCCGCTCAGCCCGGTCAAAGCTCTTCTCGGTCCTGGCACCCCAATGGCTGAACCAGCTTCCCCTTGAAGCTAGGACAGCAGAGTTCCTGCCCATCTTCTGAAAACATCTAAAACCCTACCTCTTTAAAGATGATCTTAAATAATCTTCTTCCTCACCTCGACCCCCCCCCCCCCAAAAAAAACCAACCTGGACAAGCACTTGCAGTTGACCCCCCCTTCTAACACTGACTACTGATAGTTATTTTAATGTGGAAAAATGTACCTTCTATGCCTGTGTAACCGGTGTGAAATGGTTAGCTAGTTAGCGGGGTGCGCGCTAATAGCGTTTCAATCGGTGACGTCACTCGTTCTGAGACCTTGGAGTAGTTGTTCCCCTTGCTCTGCAAGGGCCGTGGCTTTTGTGGAGCGATGGGTAACGATGCTTTATGGGAGGAAGTTGTAGATGTGTGCAGAGGGTTGCTGGTTTGAGCCCAGGTAGGGGCGAGGAGAGGGACGGAAGCTTCACTGTTACATTGATGATATTGACCCGGATCACTGGTTGCTGCGGAAAAGGAGGAGGTCAAAAGGGAGGTGAGTGTAACCAATGTGAAATGGCTAGCTAGATAGCGGGGTGCACGCTAATAGTGTTTCAATCGGTGAAGTCACTCGCTCTGAGACCTTGAAGTAGTTGTTCCCCTTGCTCTGCAAGCGCTGCGGCTTTTGAGGAGCGATGGGTAACGATGCTTCGTGGGCGGCAGTTGTAGATGTGTGCAGAGGGTCCCTGGTTCGAGGCGAGGAGAGGGACGGAAGCTTAACTGTTACACCTGTGATATGTGGTTGTCCCACCTAGCTATCTCATGACGAACTGTTGCTCTGGATAAGAGTGTCTGCTAAATTACTCAAATGTACAAAAAATAATCGTTGAAAATGCAGGTCTGCCAATGTCCAAAATATCTTATGTGTGTGTATGTACAGCCTTAAAGTTTGCCTATAGTTCTGCTTCGTTGCTATTGAACAGATCTGAAAAGCACAAAGAGACTGGTTGCAGAGCATTACAATTTACCTCAGAGAACTTAGGAAGACGAACTGCTAAACTACTACCGCCCCGTAGCACTCACTTCCGTCATCATGAAGTGCTTTGAGAGACTAGTCAAGGACCATATCACCTCCACCCTACCTGACACCCTAGACCCACTCCAATTTGCTTACCGCCCAAATAGGTCCACAGACGATGCAATCTCAACCACACTGCACACTGCCCTAACCCATCTGGACAAGAGGAATACCTATGTGAGAATGCTGTTCATCGACTACAGCTCGGCATTTAACACCATAGTACCCTCCAAGCTCGTCATCAAGCTCGAGACCCCGGGACTCGACCCCGCTCTGTGCTACTGGGTACTGGACCTCCTGACGGGCCACCCCCAGGTGGTGAGGGTAGGCAACAACATCTCCACCCCGCTCATCCTCAACACTGGGGCCCCACAAGGGTGCGTTCTGAGCCCTCTCCTGTACTCCCTGTTCACCCACGACTGCGTGGCCACACACGCCTCCAACTCAATCATCAAGTTTGCGGACGACACAACAGTGGTAGGCTTGATTACCAACAACGACGAGACGGCCTACAGGGAGGAGGTGAGGGCCCTCGGAGTGTGGTGTCAGGAAAATAACCTCACACTCAACGTCAACAAAACTAAGGAGATGATTGTGGACTTCAGGAAACAGCAGAGGGAACACCCCCCTATCCACATTGATGGAACAGTAGTGGAGAGGGTAGTAAGTTTTAAGTTCCTCGGCATACACATCACAGACAAACTGAATTGGTCCACCCACACAGACAGCATCGTGAAGAAGGCGCAGCAGCGCCTCTTCAACCTCAGGAGGCTGAAGAAATTGGCTTGTCACCAAAAGCACTCACAAACTTCTACAGATGCACAATCGAGAGCATCCTTGCGGGCTGTATCACCGCCTGGTATGGCAACTGCTCCGCCCACAACCGTAAGGCTCTCCAGAGGGTAGTGAGGTCTGCACAACGCATCACCGGGGGCAAACTACCTGCTGCCCTCCAGGACACCTACACCACCCGATGTCACAGGAAGGCCATGAAGATCATCAAGGACAACAACCACCCGAGCCACTGACTGTTCACCCCACTATCATCCAGAAGGCGAGGTCAGTACAGGTGCATCAAAGCTGGGACCGAGAGACTGAAAAACAGCTTCTATCTCAAGGCCATCAGACTGTTAAACAGCCACCACTAATATTGAGTGGCTGCTGCCAACACACTGACTGAACTCCAGCCACTTTAATAAAAGGAAATGATGGGAAATGATGTAAAATATATCACTAGCCACTTTAAACAATGCTACCTAATATAATGTTTACATACTCTACATTATTCATCTCATATGTATACGTATATACTGTACTCTATATCATCTACCGCATCTTTATGTAATACATGTATCACTAGCCACTTTAACTATGCCGCTTTGTTTACATACTCATCTCATATGTATATACTGTACTCGATAACATCTACTGTATCTTGCCTATGCTGCTCTGTACCATCACTCATTCATATATCTTTATGTACATATTCTTTATCCCCTAACACTTGTGTGTATAAGACAGTAGTTTAGGAATTGTTAGTTCGATTACTTGTTGGTTATTACTGCATTGTCGGAACTAGAAGCACAAGCATTTCGCTACACTCGCATTAACATCTGCTAACCATGTGTATGTGACAAATAAAATGTGATTTGATTTGATGTTAAAACATGTATTCTCTGTAGCACAATACGTCAAGGCGGCGCTGCGATCGCGCTGGTCAGGCCTTTCAAGCAGACCATGTCCATCTCACCGGGCATGTACACATGTTGTTCTAAAGCAGACATGAATAAGGACAGGAGGATACATTTCCCATTGAAACTCTGACTTTGTCTAAAGGTGGTTATGGCTAACCATAGCAGTTTGGTTGGGTTAAATGAAAATAGATTTTTCATGCAATCCACACATGGCGCACGTCCCAGGAGAAAGTATTTGCTTATTTGAATAATCAAATGTTCAGATAAATGGTTTGGTTCAGGCACAAAAGGGAAACCTTGTGTGGGTAGCTGGTGGAGAAGAGGTATTTGGATAAAAGCTAAAACGTCAGGAGCAATTTGTTCTGGTGGATAACCGGGCAGATCAACAGTGTTGTTGGTTTGCACATATTGTACCATAAGAAGGATATGAAAACCGGAAAAGCTGCAGGAGAGGCTTTCTCCTTTCAACTCAAGTTCATTGTTCAGAGTTCAGTACATGCACAAGACTGACATGACATACACATACGATGGGATTGAGTGGGAAAGCCACTGATCTCTGTGCCCCTGTAATGATAGACTTGCTACCTTGTCTGTGGACTCATGATTGACCCTGCCTAGGGGACAAAGGTAGGGGTCAGGGGTGAGCCGGAATAAAGAGTCAAAGTCAGGTCAGAGAAGGACATAAAGTATGGAAACTGCACCGTCAGCAGCGAGAGAGAGACAGAAAGAGACAAAGAGAGAGAGAGAGAGGAGAGCCTACAGAGACTGAATGCCAGCTCTAGGAATTTGGGAGTGGTTACATTTCTCCAGCCCCATTTCTCTTTTTTTTGTACAGAAATAGGGGCGGGGAGGCCTTTGTTATTGTTTCAATTGCTGATTGCCGCTTTAAGGGGTGTGTGTTGCATGACAAAGCAGTATTTCCAAGGTTTGAGTTTAAAGTGCCTCTCTTGAATCGTAGTCAGTTGTAAGCAAACAACACACACACACCGCACTAGCACACGCACACACACAGATCTCCTATGTTGGTGGTTGAATTAGATATAGATTCAGTAACTGACCCACTAAGCTCACACAATGAGCCCCTCATAAATCCATTCTAATGAGACAGATCCCACCATTCAGCCAGCTGAGAAGACAGAGAGAACTATGTTGATAGAAAGAGGGGGAAGGGGGAAGTGGGAAGACCTGGGCCCTCAGATCCTCAAAAAGTTATACATTTTATACATTGAGAGCATCTTGACTGACTGCTTCACCGCTTGGTATAGCAACTTCTTGGCAACATACCTCAAAGGCGTTAGAGAAGGTAGTGCATACAGCCCAGGACATCACTGGGGCCGAGATCCCTGCCATCCAGGACTACTATACCAGGCGGTGTCAGAGGAACCGGCCTGTACCCTACCGGCATTAAGCTCTCTCCTGGCCCCTTACACTAAGTCTGTGTTTGTCTTGCTAGGTGACCTAAACTGGGACATGCTTAACTTCTTGAAACTCCCCAAACCGGATCCGGGTTTGTGACTAAGCCTCAGGCTCATTAGCATAACGCAACGTTAACGATTTCTGAAAATCGCAAATAAAATTAAAATAATGCGTTTGCTCTCAAGCTTAGCCTTTTCTTAACAACACTGTCATCTCAGATTTTCAAAATATGCTTTTGAACCATAGAAATTGACTAATTTGTGTAAGAGTATGCAAAGCTAGCATAGCATTTTGTGTAGCATGTAGCACGCAACATTTTCACAAAAGCCAGATAACCAAATAAATAAAATCATTTACCTTTGAAGAGCTTCTGATGTTTTCAATGAGGAGACTCCCAGCCACATACCAAATGTGCAGTGTTTCCTGAAAGCGTCTGTGTGTAGGAGAAATCGTTCCGTTTTCTACATTGCGCCTGGCTACCGAAACGAACCGAAAATGCAGTCACCTACAACGTGAAACTTTTTCCGGATTAACTACATAATATCGACCGAAACATGGCAAACGTTGTTTGGAATCAATCCTCAAGGTGTTTTTTCACATATCTCTTCATTGACATGCAGTTCGTGGAAGCTTGCTTCTCTCTCTGTGCCCCATGGAAAAATACTGGCAGGTGACTTTTGCGCACCAATTTCGGCGCAGGACACCGGGCGGACACGTGGTAAATGTGGTCTCTTATGGTCAATCTTCCAACGATCTGCCTACAAATACGTCACAATGCTGCAGACACCTTGGGGAAACGACAGAAAGGGCAGACTCATTCCTCTTGCGTTCACAGCCATATAAGGAGATCATGAAAGACAGAGCCTCAAAAATCCTTGTCATTTCCTGGATGCCAAGTCATCTTGGTTTTGCCTGAAGCTCACGTTAAAGGGCACGCACAGAGAAGATATTTGTATTTCTGGACACGTCAGAGTGTTTTCTTTCGAACAGTAGCAATTATATGCATAGTCGAGCATCTTTTTGTGACAAAATATCTTGTTTAAAACGGGAACGTTTTTCTTCCAAAAATGAAATAGCGCCACCATAAGTGTAAGAGGTTAAACCACCTGACCAAGTCCTAAAGCAATGGGACTCCCTAAATCTTTCTCAGATTATTACCAATCCCACAAGGTATGACTCCAAACACCCAGAAAAGGCTATTCTTCTTGAAGTTTTCTTCACAAATAATCCTGATAGGTATCAGTCTGGTGTTTTCTGTAATGACCTTAGTGATCACTGTTTCACAGCCTGTGTTCGTAATGGCTACTCAGTGAAACAACCTGTCCTGATTTGTCATAGACACTTACTAAAAAAACTTTAATGAACAAGCATTCCTTCGTGAACTGCCTTCTGTAAAGTGGTATAGAATCAGCTGTCAAAGACGACTGGACCTTCTTTTTTGATATATTTAGTGTATTGTTAACAAACAAGCCCCCATAAAGAAAATGAGAATTAAAAACTGGTTCAGCCCCTGGTTCGACAACCATACTTGTTCAGGCAAACGAGAAATAAGTGCACTCAGACTATACGGAAGGCCAAAGTTAGTTACTTTAAGGAGCAGTTCTCTCTCTGTGTGTCTAACCCCAAGAAGTTCTGAAAAATGGTTAAAGACCTGGAGAATAAACCCTCCTCCTCACAGCTCTTTCACAGCTCCTCACTGCTCTTAAACACTAGTAAAACTAAATGCATGCTCTTCATCCGTTCGCTGCCCGCACCCGCCCGCCCGCCTAGCATCACTACTCTGGACAGTTCTGACTTGTGTGAATATGAATATGTGGACAACTTCCAATACCTAGGTGTCTGGCTAGACTGTAAACTCTCCTTCCAGACTCATATTAAACATCTGTAATCCAAAATTAAATCTAGAATCGGCTTCCTATTTTGCAACAAAGCCTCCTTCACTCATGCTGCCAAACATACCCTCGTAAAACTGACTATCCTACCAATCCTTGACTTCGGCGATGTCATTTACAAAATAGCCTCCAACACTCTACTCAGCAAACTGGATGCAGTCTATCATAGTGCCATCCATTTTGTCACCAAAGCCCCTTATACCACCCACCACTGCAACCTGTATGCTCTAGTCGGCTGGCCTTCGCTACCTATTCGTCGCCAGACCCACTGGCTCCAGGTCATCTCTAAGTTTATGCTAGGCCTTATCTCAGCTCACTGGTCACGATAACAACACCCACCCGTAATACGCACTCCAGCAGGTATATCTAACTGTAAATAGCCCATCCAATCTACCTACCTCATCCCCATATTGTTTTTATTTACTTTTCTGCTCTTTTGCACACCAGTATTTCTACTGGTGTAATTACTTTGCTACTATGGCCTATTTATTGCCTTACCTCCTCATTCCATTTGCATGAAACATCTGGGTCAGATGGTTTCGACATTTTCTTCCTTGAGGTTGCTGCCCCTTTTATCGCCAAGCCTATCTCCAACCTTTTTAACCTGTCTCTCCTTTCCGGTGGAGGTTCCCATTGCTTGGAAGGCAGCCACGGTTCATCCTTTATTTAAAGGGGGAGATCAAGCTGATCCTAACTGTTATAGGCCTATTTCTATTTTGCCCTGTTTATCAAAAGTGTTGGAAAAACAGTCCTCTTTGGTTGAAAACAGCAGGTCTGGGACAGGTAGCAAGTCCGGTGAACAGGTCAGCTTTCCATAGCCACAGGCAGAACAGTTGAAACTGGAGCAGCAGCATGACCAGGTGGACTGGGGACAGCAAGCATGGTCCTAGGGCTCAAACACACACAGACAGAGACAGAGACAGAGACAGAGACAAAGAGAGAGAGAGAGATAATATAATATATAATACTTAAATTCACACCGGATAAGACAGGAGAAATACTCCAGTAATAGGGTTTGAGGCAGAGAATCCCAGTTGAAAGAGGGGAACCAGCCAGGCAGAGACAGCAAGGGCGATTCGTTGTTCCAGTACCTTTCCATTCACCTTCACACTCCTGGGCCAGACTACACTCCATCATAGGACCTACTGAAGAGATGAGTCTTCAATAAAAACTTGAAGGTTGAGACCGAGTCTGTGTCTCTCACATGGATAGGCAGAACATTCCATAAAAATGGAGCTCTATAGGAGAAACCCTGCCTCCAGTTGTTTGCTTAGAAATTCTAGGGACAATTAGGAGGCCTGCGTCTTGTGACCGTAGCGTACGTAGGTATGTATGGCAGGACCAAACCGGAAAGATAGGTAGGAGCAAGGCCATGTAATGCTTTGTAGGTTATCAGTAATACCTTGAAATCAGCCCTTGCCTTAACAGGAAGCCAGTGTAGCGAGGCTAGCACTGGAGTAATATGATACATTTTTTGGGTTCTAGTCAAGATTCTAGCAGCCGTGTTTAGCACTAACTGAAGTTTATTTAGTGCTTTATCCGGGTAGCCGGAAAGTAGAGCATTGCAGTAGTCTAACCTAGCAGTGACAAAAGCATGGGTTTTTCTGCATCATTTTTGGACAGAAAGTTTCTGATTTTTGCAATGTTACGTAGATGGAAAAAAGCTGTCCTTGAAACAGTCTTGATATGTTCGTCAAAAGAGAGATCAGGGTCCAGAGTAACGCCGAGGTCCTTCACAGTTTTATTTGAGACAATTGTACAACCATCAAGATTAATTATCAGAATCGACAGAATGTCTCTTTGTTTCTTGGGACCTAGAACAAGCATCTCTATTTTGTCCAAGTTTAAAAGTAGAACATTTGCCGCCATCCACTTCCTTATGTCTGAAAGACAGGCTTCCAGGTAGAGCAATTTTGGGGCTTCACTATGTTTCATCGAAATGTACAGCTGTGTGTCGTCCGCATAGCAGTGAACGTTAACATTATGTTTTCGAATGACATCACCAAGAGGTAAAATATATAGTGAAAACAATAGTGGTCCTAAAATGGAGCCTTGAGGAACACCGAAATGTACAGATGATTTGTCAGAGGACAATCCTCAGAGACAAACTGATATCTTTCCGACAGATAAGATCTAAAGCAGGCCAGAACTTGTCCATTTAGACCAATTTGGGTTTCCAATCTCTCCAAAAGAATATGGTGATCGATGGTATCAAAAGCAGCACTAAGGTCTAGGAGCACGAGGACAGATGCAGAGCCTCGGTCTGACGCCATTAAAAGGTAATTTACCACCGTCTCAGTGCTTTGATGGTGTCTAAAACCAGACTGAAGACAGACTGTATACATTGTTCGTCTTCAGGAAGGCTGTGAGTTGCTGCACAACAACTTTTTCTAAACTTTTTGAGAGGAATGGGAGATTCAATATAGATCAATAGGTTTTTTTAATTTTCTGGGTCAAGAGTGGCTTTATTACTGCCACTTTTAGTGAGTTTGGTACACATCCGGTGGATAGAGAGCCGTTTATTATGTTCAACATAGGAGTGCCAAGCACAGGAAGCTGCTCTTTCAGTAGTTTATTTGGAATAGGGTTCAGTATGCAGCTTGAAGGTTTAGAGGCCATTATTTTCATCAATGTGTCAAGGGATATAGTATTAAAAACCTTGAGTGTGCCCTAGATCCTAGGTCCTGGCAGAGTTGTGCAGACTTAGGACAACTGAGCTTTGGAGGAATAGACAGATTTTCTTTCTAATGATCATTATCTTCTCCTCAAAGAAGTGCAATCTGGTTTCCACTCAGGTTATGGATGTGTCACTGCAACCTTGAAGGTTCTCAATGATGTCACCATTGCCCTTGATTCTAAGCAATGATGTGATGCTATTTTTATTGACTTGGCCAAAGCTTTTGATACGGTAGACCATTCCATTCTTGTGGACCAGCTAAGGAGTATTGGTGTCTCTGAGGGGTCTTTGGCCTGGTTTGCTAACTACCTCTCTCAAAGAGTGCAGTGTATCAAGTCAGAAAATCTGCTTTCTAATCTGCTTTCTAAGACACATCACTGCTTATCACCAAGGGAGTACACCAAGGCTCAATCCTAGGCCCCCACGCTCTTCTCAATTTACATAAACAACATAGCTCAGGCAGTAGGAAGCTCTCATCCATTTATATGCAGATGATACAATCTTATACTCAGCTGGCCCCTCCCCAGATTTTGTGTTAATCGCTCTACAACAAAGCTTTCTTAGTGTCCAACAAGCTTCCTCTACCCTTAACTTTGTTCTGAACACCTCCAAAACAGAGGTCATGTGGTTTGGTAAGAAGAATGCCCCTCTCTCCACAGGTGTGAGTACTACCTCTAAGGGATTAGAGCTTGAGGTAGTCATCTCAAGTACTTGGGAGTATGGCTAGACGGTACACTGTCCTTCTCTCAGCACATATCAAAGCTGCAGGCTAAAGTTCAATCTAGACTTCGTTTCCTCTATCATAATCATTCCTCTTTTACCCCAGCTGCCAAACTAAACCTGATTCAGATGACCATCCTACCCATGCTAGATTACAGAGACAGAATTTATAGATCGGTAGGTAAGAGTGCTCTCGAGCGGCTAGATGTTCTTTACCATTCGGCCATCAGTTTTGCCAACAATGCTCCTTATAGGACACATCACTGCACTTTATACTCCTCTGTAAACTGGTCATCTCTGTATACCCGTCGCAAGACCCACTGGTTGATGCTTATTTATTAAACCCTCTTAGGCCTCACTCCCCCTTATCTGAGATATCTACTGCAGCCCTCATCCTCCACATACAACACCCAATCTGTTCTGTTAAAGGTCCCCAAAGCACACACATCCCTGGGTCGCTTGTCTTTTCTCAGTTCGCTGCAGCTAGCGACTGGAATGAGCTGCAACAAATACTCAAACTTGACAGTTTTATCTCAATCTCTTCATTCAAAGACTCAATCATGGACACTCTTTCTGACAGTTGTGGCTGCTTGGCGTGATGTATTGTTGTCTCTACCTTCTTGCCCTTTGTGCTGTTGTCTGTGCCCAATAATGTTTGTACCATGTTTTGTGCTGCTACCATCTTTATTTAACTAGGCAATTCAGTTAACCTCTAGCGTCGAGCAATCTCGTATCCGGGAGCGTAATCATAGCCTCAAGCTCATTAGCATAACGCAACGTTAACTATTCATGAAAATCGCAAATGAAATGAAATAAATATATTGGCTCACAAGCTTAGCCTTTTGTTAACAACACTGTCATCTCAGATTTTCAAAATATGCTTTTCAACCATAGCTACACAAGCATTTGAGTAAGAGTATTGATAGCTGGCATATCATTAAGCCTAGCATTCAGCAGGCAACATTTTCACAAAAACAAGAAAAGCATTCAAATAAAATCATTTACCTTTGAAGAACTTCGGATGTTTTCAATGAGGAGACTCTCAGTTAGATAGCAAATGTTCAGTTTTTCCAAAAATATTATTTGTGTAGGAGAAATCGCTCCGTTTTGTTCATCACGTTTGGCTAAGAAAACCCCCCGAAAATTCAGTCATTACAACGCCAAACTTTTTTCCAAATTAACTCCATAATATCGACAGAAACATGGCAAACGTTGTTTAGAATCAATCCTCAAGGTGTTTTTCACATATCTATTCGATGATAAATCATTCGTGGCAGTTGCCTTTCTCCTCTGAACCTAATGGAAAAGTGGACGCAGCTGCAATAATTTCGACGGGGGACACCAAGCGGACACCTGGTAAATGTAGTCTCTTATGGTCAATCTTCCAATGATATGCCTACAAATACGTCACAATGCTGCAGACACCTTGGGGGAAACGACAGAAAGTGTAGGCTCATTCCTGGCGCATTCACAGCCTTTGATGATCTTCGGATGTTTTCACTCACGAGACTCCCAGTTGTTCCTTTTGTTCAATAAAGATTATTTTTATACCCAAAATACCGACGTTTGTTTGTCGCGTTATGTTCAGAAATCAACATGAAGGAGTGGTCATGACAACGCAGATGGAAATTCCAAATAGTCTTCATAATGTCCACAGAAACATGTCAGACGTTTTTTATAATCATTCCTCAGGTAGTTTTTAGAATATATATTTGATAATATATCAACCGAGTGTGTAGTTTTTTCAATAACAGCAGGAGGAACAATGGCGGCTTTACTCTGTAGCGCAAAAACTCACTCTGAGAGCCCCCACCTATCCACTTACGCAATGTGATCTTTCACGCTCATTTTTCAAAATAGAAGTCTGAAATTATGTCTAAAGACTGTTGACACCTTAGGGAAGCCAGCGAAAAAGGAATCTGGTTGATATCCCTTTAAATGGAGGATAGGCATGCAACGGTACAGGGTACAAGGGTTTCAAAATAAGAGGCACTTCCTGATTAGATTTTTTTCCTCAGGGTTTCGCCTGCAATATCAGTTCTGTTACACTCACAGACAATATTTTGACAGTTTTGGAAACTTTAGAGTGTTTTCTATCCTAATCTGTCAATTATATGCATATTCTAGCATCTGGTCCTGAGAAATAGGCCGTTTACTTTGGGAACGTTATTTTTCCAAACATAAAAATAGTGCCCCCTAGCTTCAAGAGATTCAATTACTTGCCTAGTTAAATAAAGGTTAAATTTAAAAAAAAATAAAAAAGAGGAAGGCCATAAAAATAGTTGAAGACGGTTCTGTCTGCTACCGCACGGCACCAATGGTACCAGCAGGACCCTGAACAGCTTCTACCCCCAATCCATAAGACTACTAAATAGTTAACCAAAAAGCTACCAGAACTCTCTCCCACGTAGACGCTGGGAGTCGAGAAGCAGGTGGTAAGTTTAATATAACAAGAAATATGCAGCGAAACACCGTAGGAGTAGCTAGACATGAACAACAGAAAACAATACTGCCTGGGGAAAGAACCTAAGGGAGTGCCAGATAAAGGGGAGGTAATGGAGTCCAGGTGTGCCTAATGATGAAGCGCAGGTGCGCGTAATGATGAATGCCAGGTGCGTGTGATGATGGTTCCCAGGACCGGTGGTTAGTTAACCAGCATGTCAAACGCTGGAGGGGAGGAGCAGGAGTAGATGTGACACTCTGCATTGACACTCTTTTGACTCATCACATACGTTGCTGCTACTGTTTATTATCTATCCTGTTGACCAGTAACTTTACCCCTACCTATATCTACCTCAATTACCTCGAACCCCTCCACATCGACTCTGTACTGGTACACCGTGTATATAGCCAAGTTATCATTGCTCATTGTGTATTATTCCTTGTTTTATATATATTTTTTTATATATTTTTCTCTGCATTGTTAGGAAGGCCCAGAAGTAAGCATTGCACTGTTAGTCTACAACTGTACATTTTGTTTGATTTAGATTTTTAAGAGAAAATTAAGCACGCTTCAGCTCGTTTTCACATTGTCCTTACAGTCATAGTTATGGCTTATTAAATGGTTTGTTTGTGGGTTCTTTTTTACATTGATTTGCTCATCGAGGATGAAGAGCGGGAGGAGACAGAGGGAATGAAAGGGTAGAGATGGAGGGAAAGCGAAAAACAAGCGGGGGCTTTGATGATCCCTTTTATGGAGTGTCACTGGTGTGAGTGTGTATGTGCATGCATGTCCATGTGTGTGTGTCAGTCCTTTTCCCATAGTCTTATCTTAGCCATCTGAGAACAGCTGGGCAGCAAGCGTCTGGCTCTGTGAGAATGAGATAGAACAATATGAGAAAGAGAGAGGGAGGAAAGGTTGGGGTTAGGGCAAGGACAAAGGTACTGTAGTTTGAGGTGAGACTTCAGTCTAGGGTGCGATGAGGGGTAAGTGTGTGTTATTTGACAATCACATTTTATTTGAAGGTGTGGGAAACTTTTGTGTTATGGATGGGGGGAGTTGAGGTGTGACATTTGGAACGATGAATAGAAATAGGACAGAAGCCAGAAACACCACAGAGATGGCAAACTCCAAATGCCAAGGTGAAAAAACGGCGACAGCGTCACTAAATTGTCTACTGTGCTGGAGGAGGTGATTATTGTTGTGTGGAGCTTAGCAGTGAAACCAAAAACCTAAATTACAGTTCTCGCTCATAGCCTCATTGAACTTCATCAGACCATAAGAGTCTCTATCTTTGTAATGGGAATATTTAAGATTTATAAAGTTCATATTCAGTTAATTAACACAAGGTTTAGCATATTTCAATATTTTCCCATTCTGTAATAAATATGATTCCAGCGTTCTATTTGTGACACTCATTTCTGTGCGGGTTGATGGTCACTAGACTTGATACTGAATGTTATGTATTGTTCTCAGGTCTTTTGATAGTGATTGACGCCAGAGCTACTGAAAGTACAAGGACAGAGGACACACTGATTATTATTGTATTGATGACATTGTGAACACCGTGTGATTCTGTAGCAGCTGGCAAAGTACTGTATGGTTAGAACATAAAGTGCCTGTCTCCAAGAGGCCAGTTAGTCATTTTCTGTGCTGGAGGTGTCTCCCTTTTGCAACTTATAGTTAAACCGGGTTGATTTTGAGTGATTTTTTATCAACGACTGCTCTCCTTTCTGTTCAACTGGAAATTCCTACTACAAGCCACTACAGCTGACTGACTACAAACAGACAGCCTGCTTCCAGATAACTGGACAGCTGTTGTCTGTACACAGGGTTCCAAAGGGTTCCAAAAGGGTTCTTCGGCTGTCCCCATAGGATAACCCTTTTTGGTTCTTGGTAGAACCCTTTTTAGTTCAAGTAGAACTCTTTTGGGTTCCATGAAGAACCTTCTGTGGAAAGGGTTTTATATGGAACCAAAAAGCTTTCTTCAAAGGGTTCTCCTATGGGGACAGTCGAATAACCATTTTAGGTTCTAGATAGCACATTTTTTTCTAAGAGTTTATGGACCCAGCTGGGATGGACCTGGACCTGAGAAAGTATCCCCTAGACACTGATCTAAGGCCAATTTTGCCCTTTCTCTCTCTAATCTTTAAGGCTACGGTATGGGAAGAGAAGAATGATCCTTGATCTGTGTCCAAGGTCAACCTCTATTTGAACCAGACGTGAATGCCTGCGCTATAATCTGTGTGATATGGGCCACAGCTGTGTTTGAGAGGTGAGGCCTGTATTGTTTGGTTTCTGGGTTCAGAGGAGAGCTTATCTCTGTGAAGTGTTTATGATCCACAGTGTTATCGCCAGAGGAGTTTTTATTTGATTTACTTCACCTTTATTTAACTAGGCAAGAACAAATTATTATTTACAACGACGGCCTAACAAAAGGCAAAAGGCCTTCTGCAGGGACGGGGACTGGGATTTTAAAAAAATATATAGGACAAAACACACATCAAAACAAGAGAGACACCACAACACTACATAGAGAGTGTTGTGAGAGAACGAAGACAACAACACATCATGGCAGCAACACATGACAACAACACGGTAGCAACAGAACATGGCAGCAGCACAACATGGTAGCAGCACAAAACATGGTACAAACATTATTGAGCATAGACAACAGCACAAAGGGCAAGAAGGTAGAGACAACGATACATCACGCGAAGCAGCCACAAGTGTCAGAAGTGACATGTTATACCTTGCTGTGCTGTTTCCTCCACTGCTGTAGGTCTGATGGGACCACAGAGGGATGGTCACCCTGTATGAGGAATCTGGAGAGATTCTATGCATTCTCTTTCTGTGAAATGGTGTGCAGGCGCACACACATGCACACACTCACACACCTCCTCATGGTCAGTCTTGCCAGGACAGTAAGAGCTCCTGGCCACGTTGGATCTTTATGAATTCAGTGTTTGCACCGTGTGGTTACAGCCTATCCAGCAGGCACAGAAAACTTCAAACCCAAAAACCGACAAAGAAAAAAAAAGGAATCCCCCCCAACAAACTAAGAGGTGGAGGCAGATGAATCCATGCTGTCAGCAGACACCAGGTTGGTTCACTTCTTACTGTTGTTCAATGAATGGGAGGAACGGGAGAGAATAACAATTATAGGGAGGACAAAACAGATGAGAGGAAGAGGAGAGGAAGAGTGAGATTTACCTCAAATGTAATATGACTGTTTAACTTGTTTTTAACTAGGACAGAAGAATTTATAACTGACTTTTTCCGACAGCCCTTATTGTACCGGGACACTTTTAAATGTGCCTTTAGAGGGCATGCAATTCAGTACTCATCTTTAAAACAAAAACAATTTAGGTCAAAAGAGTCCATATTAAAATTGAAGGACTAACAGTACAGTGAGATGGCAATAAATACTGTATGATAGAGGCACGGAATAAGTTAGAGGACAAACAAAAAGAAATGAAGGAACTCATTCAAGAAAGATCCAGTGTAATATATTATAAAAAATAAAGTGAACTGGATGGAATATGGGGAAAAATGCACTTCTTTTTCAATCTTCAACATAGAAATGCTACCAAAAATGTTTATTGAAACTTGTTACAAATGATGGAGTCACGCGTGATTCACCAAACAATATTTTGAAAGAGGAAGTAAAGTACTTTAAGAATATGTTTTCGTTTCAGTCTCCTTCATCTCCACTAACCAAAGCTAGTTGTATGGATGTTTTTCCTATTAATCATTTAAAATGAACATCTGTACAGAAAGAGTCATGTGAAGGCCTAATTAGGGAGGAGGAACCTGTTGATGAAATTAAAGCCTTTAAGTCTGGGAAAACTTCAGGGCTGGATGGCATTCCGGTGGGAGTAAACCAAACTTTTCTTGATATTCTCAGAGGACCATTATTAGCATGTTTTAACCACACCTATATAAATGGTAGGTTATCCGACATGCAACAAGAAGGTCTGATTTCATTATTACTGCAACAGGATCCAAGAGGTATATATAAAGATCCAGTCCATTTACAAAATTGGAGGCCCCTCTTGTAATGCAAAAATTCTAGCTAAATGCTTGGCGCATAGAATTATAAAGATATTGTCAGATATTATTCATCCTAATCAGACAGGTTTTTTACGTGGACGATACATTGGAGATAATATAAGATAAGTACTGGAAACAATAGAATACTATGAAATATAGGGGAAATCATGCCTGGTTTTCATAGCTGATTTTGAAAAGGCTTTTGATATAGTACGACTGGAGTTTATATATAAATGCCTGGAATATTTCAATTTCGGAGAATCTCTTGTAAAATGGTTTAAAGTTATGTATAGTAACCCTAGGTGTAAAATAGTAAATAATGGCTACATCTCAGAACGTTTGAATCTGTCAAGAGGAGTAAAACAAGGTTGTCCACTATCGGAATATCTATTTATTATTGCCATCGAAATGTTAGCTGTTAAATTTAGATCCAACAATATTATTAAGGGATTAGAAATCTGTGGTTTAAAGACAAAGGTGTCATTGTACGCCGATGATTCATGTTTTCTTTTAAAACCACAATAACAATCCCTCCACAGCCTCATAGAGGATCTAGATACTTTTTCTAACCTCTCTGGATTAAAACTAAGTGTACTATATTATGTATTGGATAACATACAGATACAATCTTTCCAGTTCTGCAGATTTTGCTGCGAGGAGGCAGTGTCATTAGATGATTTATTTTGGTACTGTCCATATGTAGCTTGTTTTTAGTCACAGGTCCAGGAATGGCTGAAGAATTGCAACATTTACCTAGAACTACCACTGCAGATCGCAATACTTGTTGATTTGAAATGTTATAGTCAATCAATCAATATTATAATAATTATTTTAGCAAAAATGTTTATCTTTAATTTACAATCTGTAGAAGCTATGAGAATAGAAAAGTTCAGTACAGTTCAGTACTGGGTCTGAAAAATGTATAAACAGTGCCTTGCAAAAGTATTCATCCCCCTTGCTGTTTTTCCTATTTTGTTGCATTACAACCTGTAATTTAAATTGATTTTTATTTGGATTTCACGTAGTGGACATACACAAAATAGTCCAAATTGGTGTTAGTGAAATGAAAAAAAGTACTTGTTTCAAAAAATTCAAAAAATGTCAAACTGAAAAATGGTGCATGCATATGTTTTCACCCCCTTTGCTATGAAGCCCCTAAATAAGATCTGGTGCAACCAATTACCTTCAGAAGTCACATAATTAGTTAAATAATGTCTGGTCAGATGAGACAAAAATGTAGCTTTTTGGCCATCAAGGAAAACGCTATGTCTGGTGCAAACCCAACACCTTTCATCACCCTTAGAATGCCATGTTTTTCATCGGCAGGGACTGGGAAACTGGTCAAAATTGAAGGAATGATAGATGGCGCTAAATACAGGGAAATTCTTGAGGGAAACCTGTTCCGGTCTTCCATAGATTTGAGACTGGGACGGAGGTTCTCCTTCCAGTAGGACAATGACCCTAAACATACTGCTAAAGCAACACTTGAGTGGTTTAAGGGGAAAAATGTAAATGTCTTGGAATTGCCTAGTCAAAGCCCAGATCTCAGGCCATTTGAGAATCTGTGGTATGACTTAAAGATTGCTGTACACCAGCAGAACCCATCCAACTTGAAGGAGCTGGAGCAGTTTTGCCTTGAAGAATGGGCAAAAATCCCAGTGGCTAGATTTGCCATGCTTATAGAGACATACCACAAGAGACTTGCAGCTGTAATTGCTGCAAAAGGTGGCTCTACAAAGTATTGACTTTGGGGGTCCAGTTATGCATGCTCAAGTTTTCAGTTTTTTGTCTTATTTCTTGTTTGTTCCACAATAAAAAATATTTGGCATCTTCAAAGTGGTAGGCATGTTGTGTAAATCAAATGATACAAACCCCCCCAAAAATCTATTTTAATTTCAGGTTGTAAGGCAACAAATTAAGAAAAATGCCAAGGGGGATGAATACTTTCGCAAGCCACGGTAGGTTCAGAAATATTGTGAAATAGCACAGTTACAAATAGAAATCAAACTGGATGGACAAAAGAAATAGAGGAAGGCCAGGAATAAAAACGAACAAAATATACAGAAGTCGGAAGTTTACATACACCTTAGCCAAATACATTTAAACTCAGTTTTTCACAATTCTTGACATTTAATTCTCGTAAAAAATTCATGCCTGGTCAGTTAGGATCACCACTTTATTTTAAGAATGTGAAATGTCAGAATAATAATGGAGAGAATGAATTATTTCAGCTTTTATTTCATTCATCACATTCCCAATGGGTCAGAAGTTTACATACACTCAATTAGTATTTGGTGGCATTGACTTGAAATTGCTTAACTTGGGTCAACTGTTTCAGGTAGCTTTCCACAAGCTTCCCACAATAAGTTGGGTGAATTTTGGCCCATTCCTCCTGACAGAGCTGGTGTAACTGAGAAAGGTTTGTAGACCTCCTTGCTCACACACGCTTTTTCAGTTCTGCTCACATATTTTCTATGGAATTGAGGTCAGGGCTTTGTGATGGCCACTCCAATACCTTGACTTTGTTGTCCTTAAGCCAAGTATGCTTGGGGTCATTGTCTATTTGGAAGACCTATTTGCGACCAAGCTTTAACTACCTGATTGATGTCTTGAGATGTTGCTTCAATATATCCACATAAATTGACTACCTCATAATGCCATCTATTTTGTGAAGTGCACCAGTCCTTCCTGCAGCAAAGCACCCCCACAACATGATGCTGCCACCCCCGTGCCTCACGATTGGGATGGTGTTCTTCGGCTTGCAAGCCTTCCCCTTTTTCCTCCAAACATAACGATGGTCATTATGGCCAAACAGTTCTATTTTTGTTTCATCAGACCAGAGGACATTTCTCCAAAGGTACGATCTTTGTCCCCATGTGCAGTTACAAAGCATAGTCGGGCTTTTTTATGACAGTTTTGGAGCAGCCTTTCAGGTTATGTTGATATAGTACTCATTCTACTTTGGATATAGATACTTTTGTGCCTGTTTCCTCCAGCATCTTCACAAGGTCCTTTGCTGTTGTTCTTGGATTGATTTTCACTTTTCGCACCAAAGTACGTTTATCTCTAGGAGACAGAACCCTCCTCCTTCCTGCACGGTACGCCGGCTGCGTGGTCTCATGGTGTTTATACTTGCGTACTATTGTTTGTACAGATGAACGTGGTACCTTCAGGCATTTGGAAATTGCTCCCAAGGATGAACCAGACTTGTGGAGGTCTACAATTGTTTTCTGAGGTCTTGGCTGATTTCTTTTGATTTTCCCATGATGTCAAGCAGAGGCACTGAGTTTGAAGGTAGGCCTTGAAATACATCCACAGGTACACCTCCAATTGACTCATAATGTGTCAATTAGCCTATCAGAAGCTTCTAACGCCATGACATCATCTTCTGGAATTTTCTCAGCTGATTAAAGGTACAGTCAACTTAGTGTATGTAAACTTCTGACCCACTGGAATTGTTATACAGTGAATTTTAAGTGAAATAATCTGTCTGTAAACAATTGTTGGAAAACTTACTTGTGTCATGCATAAAGTAGATGTCCTAACGACTTGCCAAAACTATAGTTTGTTAACAAGAAATTTGTGAAGTAGTTGAAAAACAAGTTTTTATGACTCCAACCTAAGTGTATGTAAACTTCCAACTTCAACTGTATGTGTTCATTTGTGGATTTCTATCATCCATTTCGTAAGATATGTTACGAATTACAATTCGTACAATACGTTAGGTATTTGCAATACGCATGATAGGTTTCGAATTCCAATTTGTTTTGGCTAATGTTAGCTAGATGGCTAACTCTAACATTAGATAGGTGGCTAATGTTAGCTAGGCTACCAGTTAGGGATCTAATCAAATTTGATTAGTCACATGCGCCGCATTCAACAAGAGTAGACTTTAACGTGAAATGTTACTAACGACCCCTTTCCCAACAATGCAGTTAAGAAGTAAGAAAATTAGCAAATAGTTAAAAAGAAAATAGTAACACAATAAAATAACACAATAAAATAACAATAACGAGGCTATGTACAAGGAGTACAAGAACCAAGTCAGTGTACTATGGTACGAGGTAGTTGGAGTGATTTATTGAAGTAATTCACTACATGGCCAAAATAATATGGACACCCCTTCAAATGAGTGGATTAGGCTATTTCAGCCACACCTGTTGCTGACAGGTGTATAATATCGAGCACACAGCTATGCAATCTGCATAGACATTCACAGTAGAATGGCCTGTACTGAAGAGCTCAGAGACTTTCAATGTAATAGCGTCATAGGATGCCACTTTTCCAACAAGTCCAACAAATTCCCGCCCTGCTAGCGCTGCCCCGGTGAACTGTAAGTGCTGTTAGGAAAAGTCTTGGGGCAACAATGGCTCAGCCGCCAAGTGGTAAACCACATAAGCTCACAGAATGGGACCGCTGAGTGCTGAAGAGCGTAGCGCGTAGAAATCGTCTGTCCTCGGTTGCAACTCACTAGCGATTTCCAACCTGCCTCTGGAAGCAACATCAGCACAAGAAGCAGAGAGAACAATCTAGTTTGGTTAGATGGATTTTTGACATTTTTTGGTCCTTCCTCTGAAACCGCCTAGTATAGAGGTCCTGAATGGCAGGGAGCTCACTGGGCAGTACTTATTACCCTCTGTAGCACCTTGTGGTCGGGTGCCTAGCAGTTGCAGGTGATGCAGCCAGTCAAGATGCTCTCAATGGTATAGCTGTAGAACTTTTTGAGGATCTGAAGGCCCATGCCAAATCTTTACAAACTCCTGAGGGGGAAGAGGCACTGTCGTACCCTCTTCATCACTGTGTGGGTATGTGTGGACCATGTTACAGTGCATTTGGAAAGTATTCAGAACCCTTGACTTTTTCCACGTTTCATTACAATACAGCGTTATTCTAAAATGGATGAAAGTTTTTTCCCCCTCATCAATCTACACACAATACCCCATAATGACAAAGCAAAAACTTTTTTTTAGATTTTTTTGCAAATGCATAAAAAAATGACATCACATTTACATAAGAATTCAGCCCCTTTACTCAGTACTTTGTTGAAGCACCTTTAGCAGTGATTACAGCCTCTTCTTGGGCAAGACGTTACTAACTTGGCACACCTGTATTTGGGGAGTTTCTCCCATTCTTCTCTGCAGATTTTCTCAAACTGTCAGGAAGGATGGGTAGCGTTCGCTACACAGCTATTTTCAGGTGTCTCCAGAGATGTTAGATCGGGTTCAAGTCCAGGTTCTGGCTGGGCCCCTCAAGGTCATTCAGAGACTTGTCGCGAAGGCACTTCTGCGTTGTCTTGGCTATGCGCTTAGGGTCATTGTCCTGTTGGAAGGTGAACCTTTGCCCCAGTCTGAGGTCCGGAGCGCTTTGGAGCACGTTTTGATCAAGGATCTCTCTCTACTTTGCTACATTCATATTTCCCTTGATCCTGACTAGCCCCTCAGTACCTGCCAATGAAAAAGATCCCCACAATATGATGCTTCCACCATGCTTCACCATAGGGATGGTAACAGGATTCCTCCAGATGTAACGCTTGGCATTCAGGCCAAAGAGTTCAATCTTAGTTTCATCAGACCAGAGAATCTTGCTTCTCATGGCCTGAGAGGTCTTTATGTACCTTTTGGCAAACTCCAAGCATGCTGCCTTGTGCCTTTTACTGAGGAGTGGGTTCTGTCTGGCAACTCTACCATAACTGCCTGATTGGTGGAGTGCTGCAGAGATGGTTGTCCTTCTGGAAGTTTCTCCCATAACCACAAAGGAACTCTGGAGCTCTGTCAGAGTGACCATTGGGTTCTTTGTCACCTCCCTGACCAAGACCCTTCTCCCCTGATTGCTCAGTTTGGCCGGCCAGCCAGCTCTAGGAAGAGTCTTGGTTGTTTCAAGCTTCTTCCATTTAAGAATGATAGAGACAACTGTGTTCTTGGGGACCTTAAACGCTGCAGACATTTTTTGGTACGCTTCCCCAGATCTGTGACTCGACACAATCCTGTTCCGGAGCTCTACGGACAATTCCTTTGACCTCATGGCTTGGTTTTTGCTTTGACATGTGGGACCTTATATAGACAGGTGTGTGCCTTTCCAAATCATGTCCAATCAATTTAATTTACCACGGGAAGACTACAATCATGTTTTAGAAAAATCTCAAAGGCTGATCAATGGAAACAGGAAGCACCTGAGCTCAATTTCGAGTCTCGTAGCAAAGGGTCTGAATACTTATGTAAAAAAGGAATTTCTGTTTTTAATTTTTAATAAATGAGCAAAAATGTCTAAAAACCTGTTTTTTGCATTGTCATTTTTGGGTATTGTGTGTAGATTGAGGAGGAAAATGTTTTATTTAATCCAATTTAATCAGTCCTATTACCATCGTGTCATCAGCAACTTGATTATGGTGTTGGAGTCATGTGCCCGGCCACGCAGTCATGGGTGAACAGGGAGTACAAGACAGGACTAAGCACACACCCCTGATGGGCCCCCACTGTGTTGGTCAGCGTGGCCGATGTGTTGTTGCCTACCATCACCGCCAGGGGGCAGCCTCTCAGGAATTCCAAGATCCAGTTGCAGAGGGAGGTGTTCAGTCCCAGGTTTCTGAGCTTGGTGAAGCGCTTGGAGGGGAGTATGGTGGTGATTGCTGACATGTTGACAATGACCAGCATTCTTACCTTACATTCTTATTATAGTTTTGTGATTTAATGTTAGCTTTTATTTACTTTAGTCTTTAGATTTTTATTTGAAATTCAGTTTAGTTGCAGTTCGTTTTCAGACTTGATTTACTAATTTTAATTTAGTTACAGTTTGATAAAAATATGTATATATATATATATATATATATATATATATATATACATATTTTATTTTTTGATAAAAATATGTATATATATATATATATATATATATATATATATATATATACATATTTTATTTTTTGATAAAAATATATATATATATATATATATATATATATATATATATATATACATATTTTTATCAAACTGTAACTAAATTAAAATTAGTAAATCAAGTCTGAAAACGAACTGCAACTAAACTGAATTTCATATATATATATATATATATATATATATATATATATATATATATATACATATATATATGTATATATATTATTTAGTTTCAGTTTTAGTGTTATGGACAGAAAGTAGCCAATGCATGGGAGGCTAGGAGCCATTTTCTGTATGTTGTAGGCCTATAGTTAATTTTTTGGGGATGTCCCTTCTTGCCACTGGGGTAAAGTTATACATAGTGGGATGTGCCAGGACCATAGACTTGGATAGACATAACATCTCTGTATCTGTGTCATGATGGCGTCTGTGAGAGCATGGGCAGCGCCATTGAGGCCATGTCCATCTTGAAATAAAACATAAGCAATACAACACTTCTTCACAAATCTATCAGTTCACAAACAGTGTGTGAGTGTGTGTGTGTGTGTGTGTGTGTGTGTGTGTGTGTGTGTGTGTGTGTGTGTGTGTGTGTGTGTGTGTGTGTGTGTGTGTGTGTGTGTGTGTGTGTGTGTGTGTGTGTGTGTGTGTGTGTGTGCGTGCGTGTGCGTGCGTGTGTGTGCATGTGTCTGTATGTGTGCATTCATCTTCAAGAAGACTACTTTCCAGAGAGGTGGTCGTTTGGTTTCTCAAGCCCGATGACAGTTGTCAACAGACAGAGAATATTCTCTCCCCAAACACTTGGGATGCAAGGGCAGGAACTAGATCCAGTGCCACAGGGCAAAGCTTTGGATAAATAGCCATCTTTGCCTGCCAGAGCCGCAGAGGTCCCTCTGTAAACATGCCCCCCTTTACCTCTTCCAGGTGTTTCCGCAGCTCACACGGGGCAATTTTTTCCCTGCCAGGTTGACCTTCCAGCTGGACAGTGACATTAGAAACAATTTTTGATGCAAGGAAGCTATACATCTTCCTGGTGTCCTGCTGCTCCCCGTCTGTACTTTCAGATTTTCTGAAGTACAAAAGACTCTGCTGTCCTCATCAGTGGCTCCATCTCTGTTGAACGAGGTGGCAGAGACACACTTGGGTCCATCAGGCAAGCTGCTGCAGGGGTTGGATTGAAGTTGGCTGCCAGATGAGTCAGTGTGCATGCAAAGTGCTCACTCAATGACTTCAGGAGGACCTGTACCAACTGTTTTGCAACAGTAGTTGACTGCAAGTGTGCCTCAATGTTGAGAAGGCACGGCACCACATCAGACAGCAACTCGCTGTCAGTTTGGTGTGGATTGCAAACAGCTCCAGCAACTTCAAAAGCTGCTCAAGCTTGGCCCATTCACGCTCAATACTTAGGACTTCTATCCTGTTATTATTTATTATTTCTATTAACCCATCCACCACCCCCCCTCTTCAGAGGACACATATCTTTTTTTTTTTTTTACAGCTTTTCTGCTACATAAACATACATTTTACATACACATTTTACATACATGGTACTTTTATATAAAGCAGTCACATAACAATAATACATTACCAAACATAAACTCTTTAATCCCACCCCTCAGCCACTCCCAGCCCATCCCACCTATCACCATAGACCTCAGCTCTTTAATCCCACCCCTCAGCCACTCCCAGCCCATCCCACCTATCACCATAGACCTCAGCTCTTTAATCCCACCCCTCAGCCACTCTCAGCCCATCCCACCTATCACCATAGACCTCAGCTCTTTAATCCCACCCCTCAGCCACTCTCAGCCCATCCCACCTATCACCATAGACCTCAGCTCTTTAATCCCACCCCTCAGCCACTCTCAGCCCATCCCACCTATCACCATAGACCTCAGCTCTTTAATCCCACCCCTCAGCCACTCTCAGCACATCCCACCTATCACCATAGACCTCAGCTCTTTAATCCCAACCCTCAGCCACTCTCAGCACATCCCACCTATCACCATAGACCTCAGCTCTTTAATCCCAACCCTCAGCCACTCTCAGCCCATCCCACCTATCACCATAGACCTCAGCTCTTTAATCCCAACCCTCAGCCACTCTCAGCCCATCCCACCTATCACCATAGACCTCAGCTCTTTAATCCCAACCCTCAGCCACTCTCAGCCCATCCCACCTATCACCATAGACCAACCTCGTTTGGTTTCCATGTCCCATATATTTTTAAATTGTACTGTGATGATTTACATAAATGTTTAACCCTTCTAATCGGATATCCACAGATTGTGAGCTATAGATGATAACCTTTCCTACAAGTATTATTATATTATTTATTGACTGACTATGGCTTTCCCAAATCGCCCAACATTACAATTTGTAAGGTTAATTTAAGTGCATGTTGTGATTTTTTTATAATTCCTGAACCTGTGACCAGAAACAAGCTACATATGGGCAATACACGTTTCTTCCCTGTTAGCTAGTGATAGCTAGTGGTAGTAATGCACAAGCTAGGCCTATTTGAAATATCGGCATCTACCGGCAGCATTTACCTACCAGATTCAAAGCTCGAAAACCCCATTTGAAAAAAAGCTTGAAAACCCCATTTAACCCCCAGCCTCAAAAGTAAAACTAAACATAATTTATAATGTTTTTTATTTTATTTTAGTTAGTTTTGCAGTCAAATATGATCATTTCAGTGTAGTAGTTTTTGAAATGTTTTTAGTTTTTATTTCAGTTTACTCAAGTTTCAGTTTTTGTTTACTATAATAACCTTGATTCTTACATAGTTATTCCTTTTGTCCAGATGGGTGAAGGCAGCGTGGAGTGTAATAGAGATTGCGTCCTCTAAGGATCTGTTGGTGCGGTGTCACGCCTGCTCCCGCTTTCCCCCTCTGGCGCTTGAGGGCGCCAGACTGCCTATCATTACGCACGCCTGTCACCATCGTTACGTGCACCTGCACTGCACCCACCTGGACGCCATTGTTATTTGATTGCCTCCCCTTTATCTGTTTGTTTCCTCTGTTTGTTCCCTGTGTCCCCGTGTCAGCATTATTTTGTCCTGTGTCCAGACGCTGTTCCTGTCCTGTTTCATGTCTGTTATTTATTAAATGTTCTCCCTGTACCTGTTTCCTGTCTCCAGCATCGATCCTCACAGAGCGGTATGAGAATTAGGGTGGGTCCATGGTGTCTGGGATGATGTTGTTGATGTAATCCATGACCAGCCTTTCATGGCTATAGATGTGAGTGCTACGGGACAATAGTCATTTAGGCAGGTTACCTTGGCGTTCTTGGGCACAAGGAGTACACTAGTGTGCTTGAAACAAGTTGTGATTGCAAACTGGGTCAGGGATTGGTTGAAAATGTCTGTTTAAGACACTTGCCAGCTGGTCAGCCCATGCTCTGAGTACGCATCCTGGTGTTCCATCAAGTCCCGTGGCCTTGTGAATGTTAACCTGTTCAAAGGTCTTACTCACATCAGCTGCGGAGAGAGAGATCACACAGTCGTCCGGAACAGCTGGTGCTCTAGAGTTTTGTCACTTCTAGTTGCAAAGGTTACATGCTGGTAAAAATGAGGTAAAATGGATTTCAGTTTCTCTGCATTAAAATCCCTGGCCACTAGAATTGCCGGCCCTGAATGTGCATTTCTTGTTTGCTTATGATTTCTTGTTGAGTGTGGTTATAGTGCCAGGATTAGGGGAAGGATTAACTAACATGCTAAGTAGTTGCAAAGTACCTAAAAAGTAGTTGCCAATTAGCTCAAATGTTAAAGTTGTCTATGGTGAGATTCAAACGTGCAACCTTTGAGTTGTCTGATGTTCATGTTATATGCCGACCAACCATCCTCCTTTTGTTTTTCCTTTAAGTAACCTTATGTCGTATGTTACCATACCAAACACAACAAATCATACTACTTTGAGTGTCCTGGATGGGACCAGCCTGAACAGTCAGGTCTGGGATTCAGGCCTTCGTAACACTGGCCTTGATTGCTTCAGACATATTTCTGCACCAGATAGGGCTGTTTTTGGTTTTCCACGTTTGTTGTTTTGTAGTGTTCATGTTTATCTGTGTTAATTAAATATGAATCAATATAACCACGCCGCGTTTTGGTCCTCCTCTACTTCACCACAGGAACACCTTTACAGAATCACCCACCAACCAAGGACCATGCGGCGTGGTAAACAGAGGCAGCAGGAGAAGCGACAGGTGCAGCAGGAGCAACAACAGCGGCAGCAGAAGCAGCAGCAACAGAAGCAGCAGCAGGAGAAGCAGCAGCAGCAGGAGCAAAAGCAGCAGCAGCAGCAGTGGGAGAGGTTGCACTATGTGGAGGAATGGACTTGGGAGGAGATCCTTGACGGGAAAGGACCCTGGGCAGAGCCAGGGGAATACTGCCGCCCCAAAGCCGAGCTGGAGGCAGCGAAAGCAGAGAGGCGGCATTATGAGGAGCTAGCACGGCAGAGCGGCTGGAAGCCCGAGAGGTACCCCCAAAAATTTCTTGGGGGGAGGCACAGGGAGAGTGTGGCAGAGGCAGGAGCCAGACCTGAGCCAACTCCCCCTGTTAACCGTAAGGAGCCATGGATGTATTCGGAGCTATCGGCGAAACTGAGGGCTGAGTCTGAGAGGGTCAAGGAGTTATTGGACAGAATGGAGTAGAGTGAACGGATGGGAGATGAGGAGACACTCGAGGAGGTGTTAATAGAATTGGGGGAGTGTGAAGAGAGAGAGGAGTTGCTTTGGCGTAGTATGCAAGGCATTCGCCCTCAGGTGTGTGTCCCCAGCCCGGTACAACCAGTGCCGGCACCCCGCACCAGGCTGTCTCTCCGTTCCATCAACAAAGGTGCTCCCGCCTGTCCGGCGCTACCAGAGTTTCCGCCCCTCAGTCCAGAGGCGCCAGAGCCCCTCAGTCCAGAGGCGCCAGAGCCCCTCAGTCCAGAGGCGCCAGAGCCCCTCAGTCCAGAGGCGCCAGAGCTTCTCTGTTACGCACTGCCTGAGCTACCCGTCTGCCCAGCGCCGCCTGAGCTACCCGTCTGCCCAGCGCCGCCTGAGCTACCTGTCTGCCCAGCGCCGCCAGTCTGCCCAGCGCCGCCAGTCTGCCCAGCGCCGTCAGTGCCGCTAGTCTGCCCAGTGCCACCAGTCTGCCCAGCGCCGTTAGCGCCGCCAGGCTGCCCAGCACCGCCAGTCTGCCCAGCGCCGCCAGTCTGCCCAGCGCCGCCAGTCTGCCCAGCGCCGCCAGCGCCGCCAGTCTGCCCAGCGCCGCCAGTCTGCCCAGCGCCGTCAGTGCCGCTAGTCTGCCCAGTGCCACCAGTCTGCCCAGCGCCGTCAGCGCTGCCAGTCTGCCCAGCGCCGCCAGTCTGCCCAGCGCCGCCAGCGCCGCCAGTCTGCCCAGCGCCGCCAGCGCCGCCAGTCTGCCCAGCGCCGCCAGTCTGCCCAGCGCCACCAGTCTGCCCAGCGCCGCCAGCGCCGCCAGTCTGCCCAGCGCCGTCAGTCTGCCCAGCGCCGTCAGTCTGCCTAACGCCGCCAGTCGGCCCAGCGCCGCCAGTCATCATGAAGCAGCCAGAGCTGCCAGTCAGCGTGGAGCAGCCAGAGCTGTCAGTCTGCCAGGATCCGCCAGTCAGCCAGACTCTTCCGGATCTGCCAGTCAGCCGGACTCTTCCGGATCTGCCAGTCAGCCGGACTCTTCCGGATCTGCCAGTCAGCCGGACTCTTCTGGATCTGCCAGTCAGCCGGACTCTTCCGGATCTGCCAGTCAGCCGGACTCTTCCGGATCTGCCAGTCAGCCGGACTCTTCCAGATCTGCCAGTCAGCCGGACTCTTCCGGATCTGCCAGTCAGCCGGGATCCGCCATTCAGCCAGGATCCGCCAGAACTGCCAGGCAGCCAGACTCTTCCAGATCTGCCAGTCAACCGGACTCTTCCAGATCTGCCAGTCAGCCGGACTCTTCCAGATCTGCCAGTCAGCCAGACTCTTCCAGATCTGCTAGTCAGCCAGACTCTTCCAGATCTGCCATTCAGCCAGGATCCGCCATTCAGCCAGGATCCGCCAGATCTGCCAGTCAGCCAGACTCTTCCAGATCTGCCAGTCAACCGGACTCTTCCAGATCTGCCAGTCAGCCAGACTCTTCCAGATCTGCCAGTCAGTCAGACTCTTCCAGATCCGCCATTCAGCCAGGATCCGCCATTCAGCCAGGATCTGACAGAACTGCCATTCAGCCAGGATCCGCCATTCAGCCAGGATCTGACAGAACTGCCATTCAGCCAGGATCCGCCAGTCAGCCAGGATCTTCCAGATCCGCCAGTCAACCAGGATCTGCCAGAACTGCCAGTCAGCCAGGATCTGCCAGAACTGCCAGTCTGCCAGGATCCGCCAGGATCTTCCAGGATCCGCCAGTCAGCCAGGATCCGCCAGTCAACCAGGATCCGCCAGTCAGCCAGGATCTGCCGGAACCGCCAGTCAGCCAGCATCTGCCGGAACCGCCAGCCAGGATCTGCCAGAACCACCAGCCAGCCAGAATCTGCTCGATTCATCAACCTGCCTGAGCTTCCTCTCAGTCCTGAGCTTCCTCTGTCCCGAGCTGCCCCTCTGTCCCGTGTTATTTAGTAGGGTTGCCGTGGCTAGGAGGTCACAGAAGCGGACAAGGTGGGGGAGGACTACGGTGAAGTGGGGGCCACGTCCAGCACCAGAGCCGCCACCGCGGACAGATGCCCACCCAGACCCTCCCCTATAGGTTTAGGTTGTGCGTTCGGAGTCCGCACCTTGAGGGGGGGGGGTACTGTCACGTTCTGACCATCGTTCGTGTGTGTTTTCCTTGTTTTAGTGTTGGTCAGGACGTGAGCTGGGTGGGCATTCTATGTTGTGTGTCTGGTTTGTCCATTTCTATGTTAGGCCTGATATGGTTCTCAATCAGAGGCAGGTGTTAGTCATTGTCTCTGATTGGGAACCATATTTAGGTAGCCTGGGTTTCACTGTGTGTTTCTGGGTGATTGTTCCTGTCTCTGTGTTTTGCACCAGATAGGGCTGTTTTTAGTTTTCCACGTTTGTTGTTTTGTAGTGTTCATGTTTATCTGTGTTAATTAAATATGAATCAATATAACCACGCCGCGTTTTGGTCCTCCTCTACTTCACCACAGGAAAACCCTTACAGGTCCATACATAATGTATGTGTAACTCTCTAATGTACAGTGGCAAGAGAAATTATGTAAACCCTTTGGAATCACCTGGATTTCTGCATAAATTGGTCAGAAAATTTGATCTGATCTTCATCTATGTCGCAACAATAGACAAACAGTCTGCTTAATCTAATCACACAAACAATTTTACATTTTATGTCGTTATTGAACACATTGTGTAAACATTCACAGAGCAGGGTGGGAAAAGTATGTGAACCCTTGGATATAGTAACTGGTTGACCCTCCTTTGACAGCAATAACCAAATGGCCAGGAGGAATTTTGGACCATTCCTCTTTACAAAACTGTTTCAGTTCAGCAATATTCTTGGGATGCCTGGTGTGAACCGCTCTCGAGGTCATGCCACAGCATCTCAATCGGGATGAGGTCAGGCATATTTTCTTCAGTGGAAGCCATTCTGTTGTTGATTTACTTCTGTGTTTTGGGTTGTTGTCCTGTTGCATCATCCAACTTCTGTTGAGCTTCAATTGGTGGACAGATAGCTTTAAATTCTCCAGCAAAATGTCTTGATAGCAAGTTGTCCAGGCCCTGAGGCAGTGAAGCAGTCCAAACCCTGATGCTCCCTCCACCATACTTTACAGTTGGGATGAGGTTTTGATGTTGGTGTTGGTGTACTGTGCCTTTTTTTCTCCACACGGTGTTGTGTGCTACTTCCTTCCAAACAAATCAACTTTAGTTTCATCTGTCCACAGAATATTTTGCCGGTAGCGCTGTGGAACATCCACAATGTTTGTTTTTGGACAGCAGTGGCTTCTTCCGTGGTGTCCTCCCATGAACACCATTCTTGTAGTGTTTTACATATCGTACACTCGTCAACAGAGATGTTATTATGTTCCAGAGATTTCTATAAGTGTTTAGCTGACACTCTAGGACTCTTCTTAACCTCATTGAACATTTTGCGCTGTGCTCTTTCAGTTGTCTTTGCAGGTACGCCACTCCTAGGGAGAGTAGCAACAGTGCTGAACTTTCCCCGTTTATAGACAAATAGTCTTAACGTGGACTGCAGAACATCAAGGCTTTTAGAAATACTTTTGTAACCCTTTTACCTTTATGCAAGTCAACAATTCTTAATGAGATTCTTCTGAGATCTCTTTTGTTCGAGGCATGGTTCACATCAGGCAGTGCTTCATGTGAATAGCAAATATTTGTGAGTGTTTTTATATTGCAGGGCAGCTCGAACCAACATCTCCAATCTCGTCTCATTGATTGGACTCCAGGTTAGCAGACTCCTGATTCCAATTAGCTTTTGGAGTCATTAGCCTAGGGGTTCACATACTTTTCCCAGCCTACACTGTGAATGTTTAAATTGTGTATTCAATATAGACAATAAAATACAATATTTTGTGTGTTATTAGTTTAAGAACACTGTGTTTGTCTATTGTGACTGAGGAAGATCAGCTCACATTTATTCACCAATTTATGTAGAAATCCAGGTTACTCCAAAGGGTTCACATACTTTTTCTTGCAACTGTATGTTAGTATAGAAAATGGTAACTTCTGTAAAGGAGGGGGGTTGAACATGGTCTGTGTTAACATTCATGAGCATTGCACTGCATATGATATGCATGGGGACTCTGCCTGGCCCGTAAGCAAAAACATATGTGACGGTTACGGGTAGCACTGGTGTGTGTGTGTGTGTGCGTTCGTGGCTAGAAAGGCAGAGAGAAAATATTTTTTAGATCATGCACTAGATTAAACCCCTTTATTGGAAACATGAGAACAATATGAAAGTGTACTACTCAGGAGTCATTTTACTCCAGTGTTTCTGTGGGAATGGATACAGACTGTTTTCCCTTTCAGACCACTAGGGGCGTAGTTAGCTACTTATCCTTGTGGGGTTGAGGTGTTTTTTTAGGAAAATAGAGGTGTCTGTACAGTCGTGGCCAAAAGTTTGAGAATGACACAAATATTACTTTTCACAAAGTTTGCTGCCTCAGTTTGTATGATGGCAATTTGCATATACTCCAGAATGTTATGAAGACTGATCAGATGAATTGCAAAGTCTCTCTTTGCTATGCAAATTAACTGAATCCCCCAAAAACATTTCCACTGCATTTCAGCCCTGCCACAAAAGGACCAGCTGACATCATGTCAGTGATTCTCTCGTTAACACAGGTGTGAGTGTTGACGAGGACAAGGCTGATGATCACTCTGTCATTTTGATTGAGTTCGAATAACAGACTGGAAGCTTCAAAAGGAGGGTGGTGCTTGGAATCACTGTTCTTCCTCTGTCAATCATGGTTACCTGCAAGGAAACATGTGCCATCATCATTGCTTTGCACAAAAAGGGCTTTACAGGCAAGGATATTGCTGTCAGTAAGATTGCACCTAAATCAACCATTTATCGGATCATCAAGAACTTCAAGGAGAGTGGTTCAATTGTTGTGAAGAAGGCTTCAGGGCGCCCAAGAAAGTCCAGCAAGTGCCAGAACAGTCTCCTAAAGTTGATTCAGCTCTGGAATCGGGGCACCACCAGTACAGAGCTTGCTCAGGAATGGCAGCAGGCAGGTGTGAGTGCATCTGCACGCACAGTGTCAAGAAGGGCAGCAAAGAAGCCACTTCTCTCCAGGAAAAACATCAGGGACAGACTGATATTCTGCAAAAAGTACAGGGATTGGACAGCTGAGGACTGGGGTAAAGTAATTTTCTCTGATGAATCCCCTTTCCGATTGTTTGGGGAATCCGGAACTAAGCTTGTCCAGAGAAGACAAGGTGAGTGCTACCATCAGTCCTGTGTCATGCCAACAGTAAAGCATCCTGAGACCATTCATGTGTGGGCATCTCAGCCAAGGGAGTGGGCTCACTCCCAATTTTGCCTTAAGAACACATGTATAAAGAATGGTACCTGCACATCCTCCGAGAGCAACTTCTCCCAACCATCCAGGAACAGTTTGGTGATGAACAATACCTTTTCCAGCCTGATGGAGCACCTTGCCATAAGGCAAAAGAGATAACTAAGTGGCTCAGGGAACAAAACATTGATATTTTGGGTCCGTGGCCAGGAAACTCCCCAGACCTTAATCCCGTTGAGAACTTGTGATCAATCCTCAAGAGACGGACAAACAAAACCCCACAAATTTATGACAAACTCCAAGCATTGATTATGCAAGAATGGGCTGCCATCAGTCAGGATGTGGCCCAGAAGTTAATTGACAGCATGCCAGGGCAGATTGCAGAGGTCTTGAAAAAGAAGGGTCAACACTGCAAATATTGACTCTTTGCATCAACTTAATGTAATTGTCAATAAAAGCCTTTGACACTTATGAAATGCTCGTAATTATACTTCAGTATTCTACAGTAACATCTGACAAAGATATCTAAAGACACTGAAGCAGCAAACCTTGTGGAAATTCCTATTTGTGTCATTCTCAAAACTTTTGGCCACGACTGTACATTCAACCCAATAATTAGTCCATTTTGTATTTGTTGGTTAAGTAGATAAATAGACATAATTTTGAATATTGACCTCGCCTTTGAGAGCTGGTTCTACATCATATCATCCCAATGGGATGAATGTTGACCTCGCCTTTTAGAGCTGGTTCTACATCATATCATCCCAATGGGATGAAAACATTTCCACACCAGTCAGATTTTATGTTGACTCTTCCTGTTCTGACTCATTTGAATGCAATGTAAGTAAAGGGTCTTTGATTTATCCTGCGGCTTCAGCCTATGAACTTACAGCTAGTTAGAGGGGGTGAAGATTTAGAGGGAACACAAAGAGCTGTCCGCTTGCTGCCACATCACAGACAGTGGATGATGATGATTCATCGTCAGAGAGAGAGAGAGACAGAGAGAGAAAGTGGGTGGGTGGCAGGGGGTCATTTGTGATGATGGACAATTTGGTTGCATACGTATGTGAATACACTCAATATTATGGGGGAAAATGTACCACCCTTTACACAGGAAAAAAACTAGCATAAAGGGAAAAACCAAGCTCAGAATGTTGTGAGAAACATTGGATTTAATATGTTATAAATTGCAGCTTTGCTGAAGTAAACCCCTCCACAGAGTTGAAAGAATGTGTAATGCTTCTGGGTTGCCTCTGCTTTAGCCTCTGGGCAGTGCTTTATTTTATATACCAGTCCTGAGTTTTCTAACAAGGATCAAAGTGGTGAATATGCATTTTATTACACAGACACATCCTTATTTCATATGTCAATATGAGGAAGGACGGGAGGGAGGGAGAACAGGAAATAGCAAGAGTCAAGTAATATATACTAATGAAAACATTCTCCTCTCCCTCTCTCTCTCTCTCTTTCTTTCTATCTGTCTGTCTCTCTTACACTCTCACAATCACCCGCTCTGTTCCTCACATAATATCACACAACTCAAGTGGTCAGTGGCAAACATATTTTTCTAATTTCAAAACATTGGTGATCGAGCAGCTCACATCAGCTCACATCCCAAACACTTCCAAAGCATAACCATGAGATCTTTCTAAATCCATATTTTAGGAGTGGAGCTTGATACTGGCTTCTGTTGTGACAGCGTGAATTTGTGTATTTGTACAAGGACAGCTAGAGTATGCCAAGATATTTGGGAGTACAGGTTATGACAATGACTGATGTAGAGCATGCTGGTGTTGACTTATTTTGAGGTAGACTTGGTATATTCATAAAGATTGGCAAAGCAGGAGAGAATTTCTGTCACAATTTGACATGTTGTGAAACCTGCATCGAATACCACCAATCAGGCAAGAAATATAATAATGCCATTGCCATCTGATATTAATTCATAATCAGGGCATGTTTGATATGTTGCTGTTAATGGAACTGTATCTCCAACATTGATTGTCTTTCCATGATAATGGTATGTAATAGAAATTCATCTAAATGTTGTAAACTGCATTATTCACCCCAACATAAGGCTGGATGCATGAGGACAACATCAGCTTTTGTTTAACTCATTTGAAAACCTATTAATTAACTCACAGCCTGCAGTATATTGGCAATGTCCTCTGCATGACAGAGATTTCATTCACATTCATTCACCTGTCCATCATCTTATAATTGCACTGGAGGGGATGGCTGCCATTTTACAGGGTCCTAACCAACTGTGCTATTTTTTTTTTTTCGAGTTGTTTGTAAGTAGTTTTTTTGCTTATTTTGTACATAATGTTGCTGCTACCGTCTCTTATGACCAAAAATAACTTCTGGACATCAGAACAGAGATTACTCACAAAGATTGTTTCTTTAACGAGTCTGACATGAAGGATATACTGCTTTCTCGGGAATGGGCCAAATCCCTGTAATTTGTCTGAAGAAAAGACGGAGAAAAAGGGGGTGGAGGTCATGCTGCCTTCTGGGAATTCGTAGACGAGTGAATAAACCTCCACTACCATCCGTTCTATTGGCCAATGTGCAATCACTGGAAAACAAAATGGATAATATACGATCAAGACTATCCTACCAACGGGACATTAAAAACTGCCATATCTGGGCCTCCCAGGTGGCGCAGTGGTCCAAGGCACTGCATCACAGTGCTAGCTGTGCTATCAGAGATTTTGGGTTCGAGCCCAGGCTCTGTCACAGCCAGCCGTGACTGGGAGATCCATGGGGCGATGCAAAATTGGCCCAATGTCGTCAGAGTTAGGGAGGGTTTGGCCAGCAGGGATATCCTTGTCTCATTGTGCACTAGCGACTCCTGTGGCGGGCCGGGCGCAGTGCACACTGACCAGGTCGCCAGGTAGGTGTTTCCTCCGACACATTGGAGTGACACATTGGTGTGGCTGGCTTCCGGGTTGGATGTGTGTTGTGTCAAGAAGCAGTGTGGCTAGGTTGGGTTGTGTTTCGGTGGACGCATGGCTCTCAAGTCCATATGGGAGTTGCAGCGATGAGACAAGACTGTAACAACTACCAATTGGATACCACAAAATTGGGGAGAAAAAAAGCAGGCCATTTTTTAAAACTGTAATATCTTATGTTTCACAGAGTTGTGGCTGAACAACGACATGGATAATATAGATCTGGCAGGGATTTTCCATGCAGGACAGAGAAGCTATGTCTGGTAAGACGAGGGGCGGGGTGTGTGTTTATTTGTCAGTAACAGCTGGTGTACGATGTCTAATATTAAAGAAGTCTCGAGGTATTGCTCGCATGAGGTAGAGTACCTTATGATAAGCTGTAGACCACACTATCTCCCAAGAGAGTTCTCATCTATATTATTTGTAGCCGTCTATTTACCACCACAAACCGATGCTGGCACTAAGACCGCACTCAACCAGCTGTATAAGGCCATAAGCAAACAAGAAAATTCTCACCCAGAAGCTGCGCTCCTAGTGGCAGGGGACTTTAATGCAGGCAAACTTACATCCATTTTGCCTAATTTCTACCAGCATGTCACATGTGCAACCAAAGGGGAAAAAACTCTTGACCACCTTTACCTCACTCACAGAGATGCATTCAAAGCTCTCGCTCGCCCTCCATTTGGCAAATCTGACCATAATTCTATCCTCCTGATTCCTGCTTACAAGCAAAAACTAAAGCAGGAAGTACCATTGGGCTCCTGAGTGGCACAGCGGTCTAAGGCACTGCATCTCAGTGCAAGAGGTGTCACTACAGTCCCTGGTTCGAATGCAGGTTGTATCCCATCCGGCTGTGATTGGGAGTCCCATAGGGCAGCACACAATTGACCCAGCGCCGTCTACACTGCAGGACTGTTTTGCTAGCACAGACTGGAATATGTTCTGGGATTCATCCAATGGCATTGAGGAGTATACCACTTCCGTCATCAGCTTCATCAATAAGTGCATCGACGACATCGCCCCCACAGTGACCGTACGTACATATCCCAACCAAAAGGCATGGATTACAGGCAACATCTGCATCGTGCTAAAGGCTAGAGCTGCCGTTTTCAAGTAACAGGACACTAATCCGGACGCTAATAAGACATCCCGGTACGCCCTCAGACGAACCATCAAGCAGGCATTACGGACTACAAAGGGAAACTCAACCGAGAGCTGCCCAGTGATGCGAGCCTACCAGATGAGCTAAATGCCTTTTATGCTCACTTCCATGCAAGCAACACTGAAGCATGCATGAGAGCATCAGCTGTGTTATAACGCTCTCTGTAGTTGATGTAGGCAAGAACTTTAAACAGATCAACATTCACAAAGCCGTGGGGCAAGACGGAATACCAGGACGTGTACTCAAAGCATGCGCGGACCAACTGGCAAGTGTCTTCACTGACATTTTCAACCTCTTGCTGACTGAGTCTGTAATACTTACATGTTTCAAGCAGACCACCATAGTCCCTGTGCCCAAAGAAGCGAAGGTAGCCTACTTAAATGATTACAGTCCTGTAGCACTCATTTTTTACTTTAGTTTATTTAGTTAATATTTTCTTGACTCTTTCTGGAACTGCATTGTTGGTTAAGGGCTTGTAAGTAAGCATTTCACAGTAAGGCCTACACCTGTTGTGTTCGGCGCATGTGACAAATAAAGTTTGATTTGATAATTGAACACCCAAATAGATAGACAGGAGAATTTTGAAATTAACAATTTATGATTTAGAGATTCAAACATGAGATAGTAATTATCATTATTTAGGCTCTGACAGTAAACAATTTGAGAAAGATTCATATGGAATAAGCTAGCAGGAGGCTAACCAATACTGGTCAAACAATCTTGCCAATCACTGTTCTCAGACATCACAATACATTAACAAAAAAAGACAGAGCAAAACAATATGATTTTAATGCTGTGCCACATTGTAAAAATGTGATCTGTTTCTTATGTTGAACCCAAATTGTGGAGCAGACACATTCTTCCATTCAGGGTTGTGTGTCAGTAACATAGGAAAGGGGATACCTAGTCAGTTACACAACTGAATATATCCAACCGAAATGTGTCTTCAGCATTTAGACAGAGAGCTGCGGGGAGCTGCCTTGATTGGCCGCTCGGGGATTCAAACCAGCAAACTTTCAGTTACTGGCCCAACGGTTTTAACAGCTAGGCTACCTGCCGCCCTAACATGACTATGTATGGCCAGTCAGAAAAATACCCATAGATACAGAAAGGTGGCACACATTTCTATTCTTGAAATGGTATCTTCTGTGACAGCATCAGCACTGCCATTGAGGGCTATCTTCATTTTAAAGTAGTCCATGTATTTTTTCTACTTCAAGGACTGTATTGGCAGTTTGTAAAATAAACTGAAAAGTTGCACTACTACACACTGTGCTGGAGTGTTTAGAGTCTGAACAGGTATAAAGCAATGGTTGGTAATTTACTTCCACCTGCAGTTATGGAATGTTTTCTCAGAAGTATATTTTATAAGCTGACCCCTCCTGATGACCTGGATGGAAATATGTGATCCTTTCTTAACCTCCAAATGTAGGATCTTAATTTGAGCCAGTTTGCTACAGCAGGAAGAGAATCCTGCAGCAACAGGAAGCTTATATTATTATGTGTATAAACATTTATGGACCTTTTATGTAGGGGTTACTACAATTTTTGTTAATTTACACATTTTAGAGGCCTTTTTAAACCTTGAATTCACAACACGTTTGCATTTCCTGCTGTGCAGGAAAATTCTCAGCAACAAAAGAGTGATCAAATTAAGATCCTATATCTCTGTATAGCAAAACCACTATGCAGTCCTGTCTCCATGGAGACTATCCTCCATTCGAACTCTGACATTCTGAACAGTGAAAACATGGGGATAGGTGTTGAATATGGGATAGGTGTTGAATATGTTAATTGCCAGGTAAGCTACAGCCCATCTCCATATCTGTTTACCTATTGGGAGTCATTGGTACAAGGAGACAGATGGTCCTTGGATGCAGGGAAAATATAGGGAGAATTTATAGACATTATAACTTATTCAACACAGGTTCAACCGGATGGGTTACTTGGAAATTGTTGTCATTTTCAGGAAAGGACTTGACATGATCACAAAAACACCACAACGCTAATAGTGGGTGCAATAAATAACACAAACTTTCAGAGAAGTCTGTACAATGAACATCAATAACTGAACAAGTACTTCCTTGTCTGTCATACTCTATCTCAACTGATGGAGGGAGAACATGGACAGACCCAGAAAGTCAGCAGCACTAAGCCTAACGAAGATCCAAAAGTAACTGCCTTCCGGATCCAAGTGTAAATAAGAATCAGAATTTGACACCTTATCTAAAATATGATACAGAACACCATACCTGGTTCTAAATCAGATCATGGTAACCAAAACAGAACAACTTGAGCCCAATATCTAACAAAGAACTGCCATGGTGTTCAGGATGGAAGTACAACATAATGTCATACACACACTCATGATCAAGCACAGATAGACTAGGATCACAGAGTTAACCAAAGGTCAAGGGAAAAAAGTGTGTGTGTGTGTGTGTCTATCTTTGTCCCCTTGGCGACCTCTGGCTGTGTTACCGTAAGTGCTCCATTGTTGTGCTGCTGACGACAGCCTTATGAAAGTGAGATTAATATTCAAACAAAAGTAAAAAATACAATAGGAAACATTTTTAACGGAAACGCACTGGAAATATACTGGCTGTACTTTTTTAAGTTAAATATCTTGATTGCTGACATGCAAAACATTTTGGGACTATCAGCAATGGACTAATGAAACAAACACCAAAATATAGTTTTTGGGTAGAATTTTCCTTTAACCTTAAACACACTTCTAATCGCATGCCTAGCCCTAACTTTAAATTAAGACCAAAAAGCAAATTTTTGTTTTCATAAATTCTTACGATTTATCCAATTTGACTTTGTGGCTGTAGTAACTAGTGACAACCAAACTTTTCTTGGTGTAATCCACCCCCTTTTCATTAAGATTGTTCTGGCTAACTAAAACAATGAAGCTGCATAATACATCTTTGTTATGTTCAGTTTGGTAATATGCACCTGCTCATTAGTTAGTTAGCTAGCATTAGCTTGCTAACAGAGCCAGGCAGTCACAAACACTTCATATCAAAGGAATGGGGTGGTAAGTACAGCACAATGCACACAACACTAAATGCTTTACCAAGCTAGCTATCTGGCAAGATGATTAAGAAATAATTAAATTCATTCTCCATTATTAACTTACTAGCCAACAGTAGCTTAACAGTGTTACCCCCTTTTTCGTGGTATCCAATTGTTAGTAATTACTATCTTGTCTCATAGCTACAAAGACGAAGGTCGAAAGCCAAATGCGTCCTCCGAAACAACCAAACCAAGCCGCACGGCTTCTTAGCACAGCGCGCATCCAACCCGGAAGCCAGCCACATCTGGCGACCTTGGTTAGCGCGCACTGCACCCAGCCTGCCACAGAAGTCGCTGGTGCGCGATGAGGCAAGGATATCCCTACCGGCAAAACCCTCCCTAGCACAACGCGCATTCAACCCTCCCTATTGTGCTTCGCCCCACGGACCTCCCGGTCGCGGCCAGCTGCGACAGAGCCCGGGCGCGAACCCAGAGTCTCTGGTGCCCTAGACCACTGCGCCACCTGGCGCAGCTTAATAGTTAACATCGCCATTTATCACAACATAAGTTGCTAGCTACTCCACCAACTCTTGACAGCTAACAGGCAGCTGCTTCATTCAAAAATGAATCCATTGTCATTGAATTATAACTAGCTTCACTAGTTATGTAGTTTTGGCCAAATGGTTAGTATCAACAAGGGCTAACTACAAATTACTATTTTTTATTAGATTTTTAATTTCAACTTTATTTAACCAGGTAGGCCAGTTGAGAACAAGTTCTTATTTACAACTGCAACCTGGCCAAGATAAAGCAAAGCAGTGCGACAAAAACAACAACACAGAGTTACACATAAACAAATGTACAGTCAATAACACATTCGAAAAATCTATGTACAGTTTATGTAAATGTAGAAGAGAAGGGAAGAAAGGCAATAAATAGGCCATAGAGGAGAAATAATCACAATTTAGCATTAAAACTGGAGTGATAGATGTGCAGATGATGATATGCAAGTAGAGATACTGTGGTGCAAAAGAGCAAGAGGATAAATAACAATATGGGGATGAGGTAGTTGGGTGTGCTATTTACAGATGGGCTGTGTACAGGTACAGTGATCGTAATCTTCTCTGACAGCTGATGCTTAAAGTTAGAGAGGGAGATATTAAGACTCCAGCTTCAGTGATTTTTGCAATTCGTTCCAGTCATTGGAAGCAGAGAACTTGAAGGAAAGGCAGCCAAGGTAAGTGTTGGCTTTGGGGATGACCAGTGAAATATACCTGCTGGAGCACGTGCTATGGGTGGGTGCTGCTATGGTGACCAGTGAGCTGAGATACGGCAGGGCTTTACCTAGCAAAGACTTATAGATGAGCCAGTGGGTTTGGCTACAAGTATGTAGTGAGGGCCAGCCAACGAGAGCATACAGGTCCCAGTGGTAGGTAGTGTATGGGACTTTGGTGACAAAACGGATGGCACTGTGATAGACTACATCCAGTTTGCTGAGTAGAGTATTGGAGGCAATTTTGTAAATGACATCGCCGAAGTCAAGGATCGGTAGGATGCTTAATGTGAGTCTGTAAGGGAATTCCCCCCTGAAATGGACAAAAATGAATAGGAAACCATTGGCATAGTACAAACCATGTACACGATGGACAATACCACCCAAATCGGCGTTGATTCATGCAAAATGTTTTGCAAATGCCATATGGCAATTGCCAGTTGTAACACTTCAAAAATCCAACAGGTGGCGTGTGCGCTCCACCTTGGTTTTTCATATAGGAAATGGACCCCAAGTCAACATCCAAAAGCCAAATTTTGAAAAAATGAATTTTTTGTCAAAAACTTATCACCCCTTAAAAAAGTGCTTTCTTTTTTTTTACTTGCGCATTATTGCATATGTTTTCTCCATTTGGAATATGATTTCATAGGAAGTCAAAAGTCAAAAATAGCTAAATTTTATAAAAAACTTCACACACCCTTAAAAAGTGGCATATGTTTTGTGGGGGCCAAATGTCATAAGAAATTTGACATGCTCAAAAATCCTGCAAAAATGCAAAATTGACTGGCCTGATGAACTCGGGATGGCCGGGCAGTGATTGTTGTTCCTTTCCATCACTCGTGGTGTTGATTTCATCATGTCCATTTGTTTATGTTTTCTCACTTTTGCAAAGTCACTGTGCATTTGCAATATGGTTAACTGGGCATTCACCATCACGAATTTGTCATGCTATAAAAATCGTGCAGGAATGCCAAATTGACTGGCCCGATGACCTCGGGATGGCTGGGCAGTGATTCTGGTACCTCTCCATCGCTCGTTAGGGTTGATTTCAGAATGTCACTTTTGGTGATGGTACCTCACAGTTAAAACATATTGCAAATGTTTTCTCACTTTTGCAAAGTCACTGAAAATCGTGCAGGAATGCGAAATTGACTGGCCCGATGAACTCGGGATGGCTGGGCAGTGATTCTGGTACCTCTCCATCGCTCGTTAGGGTTGATTTCAGAATGTCCATTTGTTTATGTTTTCTCACTCTTGCAAAGTCACTGTGCATTTGCAATATGGTTAACTGGGCATTCACCATCACGAATTTGTCATGCTATAAAAATCGTGCAGGAATGCCAAATTGACTGGCCCGATGAACTCGGGATGGCTGGGCAGTGATTCTGGTACCTCTCCATTGCTCGTTAGGGTTGATTTCAGAATGTCACTTTTGGTGATGGTACCTCACTGTTAAAACATATTGCAAATGTTTTCTCACTTTTGCAAAGTCACTGAAAATCGTGCAGGAATGCAAAATTGACTGGCCCGATGAACTCGGGATGGCTGGGCAGTGATTCTGGTACCTCTCCATCGCTCGTTAGGGTTGATTTCAGAATGTCCATTTGTTTATGTTTTCTCACTCTTGCAAAGTCACTGTGCATTTGCAATATGGTTAACTGGGCATTCACCATCACAAATTTGTCATGCTATAAAAATTGTTCAGGAATGCCAAATTGACTGGCCCGATGAACTCCGGATGGCTGGGCAGTGATTCTGGTACCTCTCCATCGCTCGTTAGGGTTGATTTCAGAATGTCACTTTTGGTGATGGTACCTCACTGTTTAAACATATTGCAAATGGACAAGAGTCACCAGCAAGTCACCGTCCATCAGTCAATTTGATATCATTCTGACACCAAACTGATACAAACTGACACCAAACCCACTTTTCCCAACTCGTTTAGGAGCCAAGTATCACATACTTCAGAGCTGGCCCAAAATTCACAACACCTTCGGTTCAAACCATAAAAAAAACATAAAACACGTAGTTACGTTCTAGCTGCGGGTCCATTTCTTGTGTTATGTGTAGGCCTAGCTGAGGCGACCCGAATCCCAAGTTTCGGCTCGATAGGTCATTTGGTGTCCGAGTAAAACCCTAATTGGTGCTGAAAATCCACTTTTTTCAATTAATATATAATAATAATATATCCCATTTAGCAGACGCTTTTGTCCAAAGCGACTTACAAGTCGGCTGGGGCCACTACTTTTACATATGGGTGGCCCTAGCGGGAATCGAACCCACGACGCTTGGCGTTGCGAGCGCCATGCTCTACCGACTGAGCCACACAGAATTACTTGCTACGGGGTCCTTGAATGAGCTATCGGACAGAAACGCTGGGTTCTGTCTCTATGGGCCGAAACGGTCACAATGCACCTAGTCTTGTGACTCTGGGACATTTCTAAATGTCGCCCTTTTCGTAATGGTCAAAATGAATTGAAGTCATTGCAAATGTACGAGGCTGTTTCTCGGTCCGAGAACCTTCTAGAGTGACGTAACTCACCACGCACTATCGACCTGAGGTCTAGAACAGGATTCTAAAGTTTCGGAACTCTAGGTCTGACGGTTCTTTAAAAGTTCCAACAAGGTTAACTAATGCAGGGAGTGTATGTCTCTACGCACCCCAATGGGTCCCTACTTCCAAGCTGTGTGTGTGTGTGATTTAGTTTTCCTTTGAAATTTTATGGGAAAAATGACTGATTTACAGTTCATGGGGGTTGCCTAATCACATATATGAAGTTTTGGAAAGATCTGATTTTTTTAACCCCTCGAAACAGCCCATGAGACACCAATTATGGCACTTCCGGTTGGCACAGGAAGCTATAACTCAACACACATCCTCATTGGGGTATTCTATTACAGAATCCTGAGTTTTAAGTCTTTACCATAAAAACTGACTGATTTACACAGGGTTGAATGCACTATGTCTATCAAACTGCAGGCAGGTTATGGGTATACACTTTTAGGGCGATTTTAACCACTTCCGGATGGTCCAGGAAGCTTAGAATCGACACAGGTAGACCTTATAGTGTCCTGATTGACTGTCATCAAAGACAGGTTCATAAGGCATTCATAACCCACATAGGCCTCAGTTTGAATTTAGAGGAGCAGGCAATGTATTCCTATGGGGAGAGAAGTCAATGCAAACTGTTTGATGTAAACACCTTCTTTTAACTGTGAAGGGTTAATGTCACACGGTCAAGGTTAGGCTTGCACAGATCGGTAGGACCTTAGGAACATTCCTGTGTTTGAATTGTCCTTCTAAACCTAACGGTTCCGCTGCTGTCACCCAAAATCAAATGACGTTGTGGTGCAGGCTTCATTGTGGGCCTACATTTCTTATGGTCGCTGCGCTTAGACCGAGCGAGCTACGGTCAAGCGGGATATCTCGTTGAACTCGGCACGGCCTTGGGATTATGTTTATGCCATTGCCTGCTCTCTGTGTCTTTAAACACCGTGCTTTGTCACTCCATCCTTGCTGTGTGTGTGTGTGAGAGCTTTTCTTTGACATCTGTTGGGAGAAATGACTGATTTTACAGTTCAGGAGGGTTGCCTAATCACATATGAAGTTTTGAAAAGATCTGACCTTTTTAACCCTTGGATACAGCCACTATGACACCATTTAAGGCACTTCCTGTTGGCACAGGAAGCTATAAATAAACTCATATCCTCATTGGGGTATGCCTTTACAGAATCCTGAGTTTTAAGTCTTTATGTTAAGAACTGAGTTATTTACGGAGGGTTTAGTGAGTGTGTGTTATTTCAGAAAATCATAGAAAAAACACAATAATCTCGCAGAGCTCCACAGCACACTTTAAAAATATTCGTATGAACACCCTGCAACTGGATCTGTAACTGTTGAAAAAAAACACACCTATATTTGAACATCACAAATCTGTCATTGTACGATTTCTCTTAAATGACGATAGATAAATGGCTGATTTTTTTGTTATTGACACCGGAGGCTCCTTGACTTTGACGTGAAGTGAAAAAATAATTTCTCTATTTTCATTTTAGACTTTTAATCCCAGAAAAATGGCCATAACTCAAAAACCGTTGAGGCCTAGACGCCATCTTGTTCGGGGCCAACTGCCCATTATGCCAAACCTATGCTCACCAAGTTTCGGCTTCGAAATATTTTCAGTTTTCGAGATAAGGCCCGTCGTGATTCGTGATGTTTTGTCAAATTGCAGTATGATTGCTTATGCCCTCTTGTGGGATTTTCCGGGATAGTGGAAAAATGACCAAAATTTGATTATTTTATAAAACGTAAACCGAATGTCCGACAAAGTTCATTTGATGACTTCCCGGTAGGTCTGGCCCTGCCGCTCGGCCCGACGCCGTCCCCGAATTTAAAAATATTTTCGGACGTCTAGTAAGGGACGGTACATTTGCAATATGGACTTTCTCACTAACCATACAGACAATGTTGAAATGTTCCCTTAAGGTATGGAAGGAGAGTTTACAGTCTCACCAGGCACCTAGGTATTTGTAGTTTTCCACATATTCAAAGTCAGAACCGTCCAGAGTAGTGACACTAGTCAGGTGGGCGGGTGCGGACAACAATCGGTTGAAGAGCATGCATTTAGTTTTACTAGCATTTAAAGGCAGTTGGAGGCCACGGAAGGAGTGTTGTATGGCATTGAAGCTCGTTTGGAGGTTTGTTAACACAGCGTCCAAAGAATGGTCAGATGTACACAGAATGGTGTCGTCTGCGTAGAGGTAGATCAGAGAATCACCAGCAGCAAGAGTGACGTCATTGATATATAGAGAGAAAAGAGTCGGCCTGAGAATTGAACCCTGTGGCACCCCCATAGAGACTGCAAGAGGTCCGGAAACAGGCCTTCCGATTTGACACACGGAACTCTATCTGAGAAGTAGTTGGTGAACCAGGTGAGGCAGTCATTTGAGAAACCAAGGCTATTGAGTCTGCCGATAAGAATGTGGTGATTGACAGAGTCGAACGCCTTGGCCAGGTTGATGAAGATGACTGCACAGTACTGTCTTTTATCAATGGCGGTTATGATATCGTTTAGGACCTTGAGCGTGGCTGAGATGCACACATGACCAGCTCGGAAACCAGATTGCATAGTGCAGAAGGTACGGTGGGATTCGAAATGGTCAGTGATCTGTTGTTAACTTAACTTTTGAAGATTTTAGAAAGGCAGGGCAGGATGGATGTCACACCCTGACCATAGTTTACTTTGTATGTTTCTATGTTTTGGTTGGTCAGGGTGTGATCTGAGTGGGCATTCTATGTTGGATGTCTTGTTTGTCTATTTCTATGTCTGGCCTGATATGGTTCTCAATCAGAGGCAGGTGTTAGTCATTGTCTCTGATTGGGAACCATATTTAGGTAGCCTGGGTTTCACTGTGTGTTTGTGGGTAATTGTTCCTGTCTCTGTGTTTTTTGACACCAGATAGGCTGTATAGATTTTCACGTACCGTTTTGTTGTTTTTGTATTGTTAGTTTTTTTCTTTATTAAACATGTCTCAAGAATACCACGCTGCATTTTGGTCCGCTTCTCCTTCACAACACGAGAATCGTTACAGAATCACCCACCACAACAGGACCAAGCGGCGTGGTAACGGGCAACAGCAAAAGCAGCAGCAGGAGAAGGAACAGAGGCAACAGCGAGGTCTGGACTACACAACTTGGGAGGAGATAGACAGGTTGGCGGTCGACCCAGGAAGAGTGTCGGAGCCCGCCTGGGATTCGATGGAGCAGTATGCGGAAGGTTATAGAAGAATGGAGTTGGAGAAGCAAGCACGGCGACGCGGATGGAAGCCTGAGAGTCAGCCCCAAAATTTTCTTGGGGGGAGGCTCACAGGGAGTATGGCGACGCTACGTAGGAGACCTACACCAACTTCCTGTGGTTACCGGGGGGGCTAGAGAGACCGGGCAGGCACCGTGTTATGCTGTGGTGCGCACGGTGTCTCCAGTGCGGGTGCATAGCCCGGTGCGGTATATTCCAGCTCCGCGTATCGGCCGGGCTAGATTGAGCCTCGAGCCAAATGCCATGAAGCCGGCTCTACGCATCTGGTCCCCGCACCAGGCTTCCTGTGCGTGTCCTCGGCCCAGTACCACCAGTGCCATCACCACGCATCAGGCCTACAGTGCGCCTCGCCTCTCCAGCGCTGCCGGAGCCTTCCTCCTCTCCTACGCTGCCGGAGTCTCCCGCCTGTTCAGCGCTGCCCGAGCCTTTCTCCTCTCCTGCGCTGCCGGAGTCTCCCGCCTGTTCAGCGCAGCCAGAGACTTCCTCCTCTCCTGCGCTGCTGGAGTCTCCCGCCTGTTTAGCGCTGCCAGAGCCTTCCGCCTCTACAGCGTTGCCGGAGTCTCCTGCCTGTTTAGCGCAGCCAGAGCTGTCAGTCTTCATGGAACAGCCAGAGCTGTCAGTCTGCATGGAACAGCCAGAGCTACCAGTCTGCAAGGAGCTACCAGTCTGCAAGGAGCTGTCAGTCTGCATGGAGCTGTCAGTCTGCATGGAGCTGCCAGTCTGCATGGAGCAGCCAGAGCTGTCAGTCTTCATGGAGCAGCCGGAGCGCCAGTCTGCATGGAGCAGCCAGAGCTACCAGTCTGCAAGGAGCTGCCAGTCTGCAAGGAGCTGCCAGTCTGCACGGAGCTGTCAGTCTGCAAAGAGCTGCCAGAGCTGCCAGTCTGCATGGAGCAGCCAGAGCTGCCAGTCTGCAAGAAGCCGCCAGAGCTGTCAGTCTGCAAGAAGCCGCCAGAGCTGCCAGTCTGCATGGAGCAGCCAGAGCCGCCAGTCAGCATGGAGCAGCCAGAGCTGACAGTCAGCATGGAGCAGCCAGAGCCGTCAGTCTGCCAGGATCCGCCAGTCAGCCAGACTCTTCCAGATCCGCCAGTCAGCCAGACTCTTCCAGATCCGCCAGTCAGCCAGACTCTTCCAGATCCGCCAGTCTGCCAGACTCATCCAGATCTGTCAGTCAGCCAGACTCTTCCAGATCTGCCAGTCAGCCAGACTCTTCCAGATCTGCCAGTCAGCCAGACTCTTCCAGATCTGCCAGTCAGCCAGACTCTTCCAGATAAGCCAGTCAGCCAGACTCTTCCAGATCTGCCAGTCAACCAGACTCTTCCAGATCTGCCAGTTAGCCAGACTCTTCCAGATCTGCCAGTCAGCCAGACTCTTCCAGATCTGCCAGTCAACCAGACTCTTCCAGATCTGCCAGTCAACCAGACTCTTCCAGATCTGCCAGTCAACCAGACTCTTCCAGATCTGCCAGTCAGCCAGACTCTTCCAGATCTGCCAGTCAGCCAGACTCTTCTAGATCTGCCAGTCAGCCAGACTCTTCTAGATCTGCCAGTCAACCAGACTCTTCCAGATCCGCCAGTCAGCCAGAATCTTCCAGATCTGCCAGTCTGTCAGACTCTTCCATATCCGCCAGTCAGCCAGACTCTTCCAGATCCGCCAGTCGGCCAGACTCTTCCAGATCTGCCAGTCACCCAGACTCTTCCAGATTTGCCAGTCAACCAGACTCTTCCAGATCTGCCAGTTAGCCAGACTCTTCCAGATCCGCCAGTCAGCCAGACCCTTCCAGATCTGCCAGTCAACGAGACTCTTCCAGATCTGCCAGTCAACCAGACTCTTCCAGATCTGCCAGTCAGCCAGACTCTTCCAGATCTGCCAGTCAGCCAGACTCTTCTAGATCTGCCAGTCAGCCAGACTCTTCTAGATCTGCCAGTCAACCAGACTCTTCCAGATCTGCCAGTCAGCCAGACTCTTCCAGATCCGCCAGTCTGTCAGACTCTTCCAGATCCGCCAGTCAGCCAGACTCTTCCAGATCCGCCAGTCAGCCAGACTCTTCCAGATCTGCCAGTCAACCAGACTCTTCCAGATTTGCCAGTCAACCAGACTCTTCCAGATCCGCCAGTCAGCCAGAATCTTCCAGATCTGCCAGTCTGCCAGACTCTTCCAGATCCGCCAGTCAGCTAGACCCTTCCAGATCCGCCAGTCAGCCAGGATCTGCCGGAACCGCCAGTCAGCCAGACTCTTCCAGATCTGCCAGTCAACCAGAATCTTCCAGATCTGCCAGTCTGTCAGACTCTTCCATATCCGCCAGTCAGCCAGACTCTTCCAGATCCGCCAGTCGGCCAGACTCTTCCAGATCTGCCAGTCACCCAGACTCTTCCAGATTTGCCAGTCAACCAGACTCTTCCAGATCTGCCAGTCAGCCAGACTCTTCCAGATCCGCCAGTCAACCAGACTCTTCCAGATCTGCCAGTTAGCCAGACTCTTCCAGATCCGCCAGTCAGCCAGACCCTTCCAGATCTGCCAGTCAACGAGACTCTTCCAGATCTGCCAGTCAACCAGACTCTTCCAGATCTGCAAGTCAGCCAGACTCTTCCAGATCTGCCAGTCAGCCAGACTCTTCTAGATCTGCCAGTCAGCCAGAGTCTTCTAGATCTGCCAGTCAACCAGACTCTTCCAGATCTGCCAGTCAGCCAGACTCTTCCAGATCCGCCAGTCAGCCAGACCCTTCCAGATCTGCCAGTCAACCAGACTCTTCCAGATCTGTCAGTCAACCAGACTCTTCCAGATCTGCCAGTCAGCCAGACTCTTCCAGATCTGCCAGTCAGCCAGACTCTTCTAGATCTGCCAGTCAGCCAGACTCTTCTAGATCTGCCAGTCAACCAGACTCTTCCAGATCCGCCAGTCAGCCAGACTCTTCCAGATCCGCCAGTCAGCTAGACCCTTCCAGATCCGCCAGTCAGCCAGGATCTGCCGGAACCGCCAGTCAGCCAGACTCTTCCAGATCCGCCAGTCAGCCAGGATCTGCCAGAGCCTTCCTCCTCTCCTGTGCTGCCGGAGTCTCCTGCCTGTCCGGCGCTGCTGCCGGAGTCTCGCGCCTGTCCGGCGCTGCTGCTGGAGTCTCCCGCCTGTCCGGCGCTGCTGCCGGAGTCTCCCGCCTGTCCGGCGCTGCTGCCGGAGTCTGAAGAGCCCCTCTGTCCCGAGCTGTCCCTCTGTCCCGAGCTGTCCCTCTGTCCCGAGCTGCCCCTCTGTCCCGAGCTGCCCCTCTGCCCTGTGTTATTAAGTAGGGTTGCCGTGGCTAGGAGGTCACGGAAGCGGACAAGGTGGGGGAAGACTACGGTGAAGTGGGGGCCACGTCCAGCACCAGAGCCGCCACCGCGGACAGATGCCCACCCAGACCCTCCCCGATAGGATCAGGTTTTGCGGCCGGAGTCCGCACCTTGGGGGTACTGTCACACCCTGACCATAGTTTACTTTGTATGTTTCTATGTTTTGGTTGGTCAGGGTGTGATCTGAGTGGGCATTCTATGATGGATGTCTTGTTTGTCTATTTCTATGTCTGGCCTGATATGGTTCTCAATCAGAGGCAGGTGTTAGTCATTGTCTCTGATTGGGAACCATATTTAGGTAGCCTGGGTTTCACTGTGTATTTGTGGGTGACTGTTCCTGTTTCTGTGTTTTTTGACACCAGATAGGCTGTATAGATTTTCACGTTCCGTTTTGTTGTTTTTATATTGTTCGTTTTTTTCTTTATTAAACATGTCTCAAGAATACCACGCTGCATTTTGGTCCGCTTCTCCTGCACAACACGAGAATCGTTACAATGGATATAGGTCTATAACAGTTTGTGCATAACGGCTGTCGTGGGTTGTAGAAGGTGAAGATGTCCAAAGTGCAGTGTGGTACGTGTTCATGATGTATATTTATTTTAACTCAGAACACTACGAACAAAATAACAAAATTAGACCAACACGAAACAGTTCTGTCTGGTGCAGACACAGAGACAGAAAACAACTACCCACACCCATAGTGGGAAAACAGGCTGCCTAAGTATGGTTCTCAATCAGAGACAACGATAACCAGCTGCCTCTGATTGGGAACCATACCAGGCCTAAACATAGAAACAGAACACCCAGACATACAACATAGAATACCCACCCACATCACACCCTGACCAAACTAAAAATAGAAACATACAAAGCAATCTACGGTCAGTGCGTGACATTGGGCCTAGAGTGTCTCCCCCTTTGAAGAGGGGGATGAATGTGGCACCTTTCCAATCTTTGGGGACCTCAGGCGATATTATAAAGAGAGGTTGAACAGGCTAGTAATATGGGTTGAAACAATTTCGGAGGATAATTTTAGAAAGAGAGGGTCCAGATTGTCTAGCCCAGCTGATTTGTAGGGATCCAGATTTTGCAGCTCTTTCAGAACATCAGCATTCTGGATTTGGGTGAAGGAGAAGGTAGGGGGGGGTGCCTTGGGAAAGTTGCTACAAGGGTTGCAGAGCTGTTGGCCGGGGTAGGGGTAGCCCGGTGGAAAGCATGGCCAGCCATAGAATAATGCATATTGAAATTATCGATTATCGTAGATTTATCAGTGGAGACAGTGTTTCCCAGGAGGTGCTCTTATTCTCCATGGACTTTACAATGTCCCAAAACTTTTTGGAATTAGTGCTACAGGTTGAAAATGTCTGTTTGAAAAAGCTAGCCTTAGCTTTCCTAACTGACTGAGTATATTGGTTCCTGACTTCCCTGAAAGGTTGCATATCGCAGGGGCTATTCAAACGACAAGGATGTTTTTGTGCTGGTCAAAGGCAGTCAAGTCTGGGTTGAACCAGGGACTAAATCTGTTCTTAGTTCTACATTTTTGAATGGGGCATGCTTATTTAAGATGGCGAGGAAAGCACTTTTAAAGACCAACCAGGCATCCTCTACTGATGGGATGAGGTCAATATCCTTCCAGGATACCCTGGCCAGGTTAATTAGAAAGGCCTGCTCGCTGAAGTCTTTTAGGGAGCGTTTGACAGTGATGAGGGGTGGTCGTTGGACCGGGGACGCATCATGCACGCAGGCAATGAGGCAGTAATCGCTGAGGTTGGTCAGGATGATATCTAAGACGGTGCCCATGGTTACGGATTTAGGGTTGTATCTGGTAGGTTCCTTAATCATTTGTGTGAGATTGAAGGCATCTAGCTTAGATTGTAATACGGCCGGGGTGTTAAGCATATCCCAGTTTAGGTCACCTAACATTACGAACTCTGAAGATAGATGGGGGGCAATCAATTCACATATCACATATGGTGTCCAGGACACAGCTGGGGGCTGAAGGGGGTCAATAACAAGCGGCAACGGTGAGAGACTTTATAGTTAGGTATCAACAATATTAGCGTAGTTTGCTAGTATATTTATTTTTAATTGTTTTATTTAACCTTTATTTAACTAGGCAAGTCAGTTAAGAACAAATTCTGATTTACAATGACGGCCTACTCCGGCCAAACCCCGACGATGCTGGGCTAATTGTGCGCCAGTTGGCTTACATTAGCTACAGCCAGAACAAGCCAAACAAGCTACTGCCACCTTGTGGCCTGTAGTATTTACACAAAGCAATCAGGGGTAAAACTGGTTGGTATTCGACCATGATTACTACAAATTTAGATAACTAACTTATCAATCTAAAAATTGTTAGCTGACATGGCTAATTGAGTGACTGTCAGTGACATACAAAACAAGAGAAACACTGCTGATGCACAACCAAATTTAGAACTAGCATCTTGTGTATTTTACTATTCGAACTCTCAACAGTAAGTTCAGAACCCGACTGAGTTCCTAAAAAATTATTATTAAAAAATAATTTGGATCGCGGCCACTTATGCCTGGAGCCGACCCTGGAGCAACTAACAGTCTGCTCTGATGTCTTAGTTTGGTTGTCTATTTCTGTTTGTTTGGTTTGAAGCCATTTGAATCAATCCTTGAGCTACTGTATTTCCATAAATAGAATATGTGGGCCAAAGTGTGGTCAGATTGCAGGTTGAACTGAACCACTCACCCTGAACTTTTCCAGAATGTTCCCACTGTGAACGGCTTGAGATTTCTCCTGAACAGATTTTCCTATGAAACTTGTGAACCATGCATTACAAATGAGAAAACTTTTTTCCACATTGAGAGAAAGAGAGAGAATGTGTGTGTGTGTGTGTGTGTGTGTGTGTGTGTGTGTGTGTGTGTGTGTGTGTGTGTGTGTGTGTGTGTGTGTGTGTGTGTGTGTGTGTGTGTGTGTGTGTGTGTGTGTGTGTGTGTGTGCTTGTGTCTCTATGTGTGCATTTTCTGGGTCAAGACTGTGGGGTCTGACAGGTATTGGGATAGCTGGTCATTGGGAAATAGTGGTTGTGGTCTGCATGCTATGAAACCCCGACCCCATCCATAACTCAAGCCAAGTTCTTGATGATGCGTTATTGTGAAAAGCCAAATGTAAGCTATCTGTAACAATGGATTCCCGGCCTAAAGAAAAGACAAAAAAGATAATCGACCTGCTTGTGCAGACAACTCTGTAATCTCACTCTAGTCCTGTTCTTAACCCTGTGAGCCAAGCAGCCAAACAGGAAGTGTGACAGTACGTGTTAAAAGATTTATCTCCTTAACATTGACTGTGCCCTGAACCAGGGCCAGTGCTCAGTGATGCCAGGGCTCTCTGTTCTCAACCCTTGGTCGAGACTGACGCTCGCAACGCCAGGGTTTGATTCCAATGGGGGACCAGTATGCGAAGAAATTGTATGCACTCCCTTCTGTAAGTTTCTCTGGATAAGAGCATCTGAAAAAATTACTTAAATGTAATGATCCAGGATCAGTTGTTCCTACCTTAGTCAGAAACCCTGGGTCAGTTTTTTAAAAGCAAAAATTAAGCCCCAGGTTAAGTCCAGATAAGACCTTCACTCGCTGGGATGTTTGGAAAGAATTAAAGGGACGATTCAACATAATTTGATATTGTGGAAGACTGTCTGCGGTGTACCTCATCTCTCCAGTGTGAAACTTGGCATGTCAATCATAGGGTTACATTTTAGCCATCTAGCGACTTTAGTACATTCATCTTAAGTACATTTTTCCTTGATAAAGTAGCTATCCTCACAAACTTTTACAGATGAACAATTGAGAGCATCCTATCGGGCTGCATCACAGCCTGTTTATGGCAACTGCACTGCCCACAACCACAAGGCTCTCCAGACGGTGGTGCGGTGTGCACAATGCATCACCGGGGGCAGACTACCTGCCCTCCATGACACCTACAGCACCCAATGTCACAGGAAGGCCAAAAAGATCATCAAGGACAACAACCACCCAAGCAACTGCCTATTCACCCCGTTATCATCCAGAAGGCGAGGTCAGTACAGGTGCATCGAAGCTGGGACCGAGAGACTGAAAAACAGTTTCTATCTCAAGGCCATCAGACTGTTAAACAGCCATCACTAACACAAAGAGGCTGCTGCCTACATACAGATTTGAAATCATTGACCACTTTCACAAATGGATCACTAGTCACTTTAATAATGCCACTTTAATAATGTTTACATATCTTGCATTACTCATCTCATATGTGTAGACTGTATTTTATACCAGCACCTTGCCTATGCCACTCTGTCATTGCTCATCCATATATTTATATGTACCCTATCGTTCAAAGGTTTGGGGTCACTTAGAAATGAGCTTGTTTTTTAAAGAAAAGTCCATTAAAATAACATCAAATTGATCAGAAATACAGTGTAGACATTGTTAATGTTGTAAGTGACTATTGTAGCTGGAAACAGCTGATTTTTAATGGAATATCTAGAGAGGTGTACAGAGGCCCATTATCAGCATCCATCACTCCTGTGTTCGAAATGGTACACCCAAAATGGCCACCAGTCCCACCACCAAAGAATATGCTGCTTTCAGTGGGAATGTCCATTCTACTGTTTCTAGTTTTATGTATGACCCTACTTTGATGACGCTGGGTGGTGACCTTAGACTTAATTGGGTCGTAGGGCACTGGGTCGGTCCACGACAGAGCATCGTGGCGAGATTAATGCTAACACCATGTGACGGCGCTGAGAGGCTTAGATTACAAAAGGCACGGGATTACCGACTGCAATACCACCGCGGCCAATGAAAAGTAATGACTGGGCACAACAAAATGTGACACAACAAAAGTGGAGGAGCTAGAGAAGTGTAGGAAGATACATGTAGATTGAAGAGAATCTTTACCCTCGTAGGCTGTTGGTGAAATGCTCCTGTGCAAATCTGAGATTGTCTCAGTCCTGCTCGAAACAAAACTGTTTTACATACGAATCACCGTGAGGCGCAAAGCAACTTTAAGCTTGTAAAAGAGCCTGTAATTGGGTTTCTCACAAGTGGAATTACACCAGGCTAGAACACCGCTAACACATTACTCCTGTGTAATTGACTAACAATGGGGTTTTACGGGTTGAGTTTGGTCGGGAAGGTTCGATCACTCCCTACTAGCCTATTCACTGCTGAGTCTGTGGTCAAACTAATTGTACAATAAACTGAACCCCTGAACCACAACATTTGGTTTTATGGATCTAACAGGCTAATGGCCGCTGGCTTTGAGAAGGAAGCACACTATTGCTTATTTGAACCATTCGACCTTAAAGTCAAAATATTGAACTGTACTGCCTGTATGCAATCGTGACGTTTGAAACCTCAGAGTTGTTGTCTCCTGTTGAGATCATTTGTGACCTGGAACATACCACAATGGGTGGCAGACAATTTTTACAATTACAAATGGGCTGATTTCCCATGTTTCCCATGTTTAAGTGCACTTTAATTTCCATTAACTTCATAATTACTCTGAGACCACATCATAGAGTTTACATCCCATCGTAGCACCTTTATTCAAATTGTTTCAAAAAATAATTGAATTTGGGTTGAGAGGGGGAGAGAGCGAAAGGGAGAGAGAGGAGAGAGAGGGGGGGGATTGAAGAGGGAGGGTGAGAGAGATTCTTTATTCCCCACATCTGGGTATATCTGGCTGAGCCCTGAGAGAGGGTGTGGCTGTGTGTCCTTAGTGAGAGGTTGTTTGGGGACACCATGCTGTGTGTGTGTGTGTGTGTGTGTGTGTGTGTGTGTGTGTGTGTGTGTGTGTGTGTGTGTGTGTGTGTGTGTGTGTGTGTGTGTGTGTGTGTGTGTGTGTGTGTGTGTGTGTGTGTGTGTGCGTGCGTGCGTCTGGGCGAATCAAGCTCAAATATTGCTTTAATGGGCTCTAGTAAAAAGCTCAATTATCCTCAAAAGGGCACAAGCTGTGGCCCTACACCACATCTAGGGAGCCACTTATGAAAGAGCCATGCTACTGTATGGAGTCAGCTACTAAAAAGCCCTAAAAATCAATCAAATACATTTATAGTCAACAATTAAATATATATTAACTAAATCCATGATGCTGTCTAGGCAATTTCATATCAATGCATATCAACTGTGTACTTGCCATAATACTTTGAAATAAAGCAGGACTCAACATTGGGAAATAGGCTTGTGACTACAGTGATTTACTGCTCCTTAGAGAATTATTTTAAGTGGTGCAAACATGTAGACGCATATGATAAACACCTGCAAACACAGATGTATGCATTGACGTGCCAATACAGGACACAGTCACACTTCCATACACACGTATGCACACAAAGAAACACGCACGTACATACACAAACACACACACACATACACACATGCCCCTGCATTGAGAAGGTATACATACACACACTCACCCAAATCCCCCTAAGCCTGTAATTTCCTGGCTGCATGTGCTGAAAAAGAGGCTTGACTCAAACAGAACACATCTTTAGTGAGTTATCTTCCGCCTTATTCCTGTGAGTGCTATCATTCTCTCAGCCTCACAACGTACGGAGTCGGTGCAGCCAGCTGGTTTCTTCACGAATCGCGCCGATAGAAACAAGCATCTTTCTGGTAAGAAGAGGGGCGGGGGTGTATGCCTTATGATTAACGAGACGTGGTGTGATCATAACAACATACAGGAACTCAAGTCCTTCTGTTCACCTGACTTAGAATTCTTCACAATCAAATGTTGACCGCGTTATCTACCAAGGGAATTCTCTTCTATTATAATCACAGTCGTATATATTCCCCCCCAAGCAGACACATCGATGGCCCTGAACAAACTTTATTTGACTCTATGCAAACTGGAGACCACATATCCTGAGGCTGCATTCACTGTAGCTGGGGATTTTAACAAGGCTAATCTGAAAACAAGACTCCCTAAATTGTATCAGCATATCGATTGTGCAACCAGGGCTGGTAAAACCCTGGATCATTGTTATTCTAACTTCCGCAACGCATGTAAGGCCCTCCCCCGCCCTCCTTTCGCAAAAGCTGACCACGACTCCATTTTGTTGCTCCCTGCCTACAGACAGAAAAACTAAAACAAGAAGCTCCCGTGCTCAGGTCTGTTCAACGCTGGTCCGACCAATCTGATTCCACGCTTCAAGACTGCTTCGATCAAGTGGATTGTGATATGTTCCGTATTGCGTCCAACAAAAACATTGACAAATACACTGATTCGGTGACTGAGTTCATTAGAAAGTGCATTGATGATGTCGTACCCATAGCAACGATTGAAACATTCCCAAACCAGGAACCGTGGATTGATGGCAGCATTCGCATCAAACTGAAAGCACGAACCCCTACTTTTAACTAGGGCAAGGTGACCGGAAACATGACCGAATACAAACAGTGTAGCTATTCCCTCCGCAAGGCAATCAAACAAGCTAAGCGCCAGTATAGAGTCAAAGTAGAGTCGCAATTCAACGTCTCAGACACAAGAGGTATGTGGCAGGTTCTACAGTCAGTCACGGATTACAAAAAGAAAATCAGCCCCGAGGCAGACCAGGATGTCTTGCTCCCAGACAGACTAAATAACTTTTTGCCCGCTTTGAGGACAATACAGTGCCACTGACACAGCCCGCAACAAAAACCTGCGGACTCTCCTTCACTGCAGCCGATGTGAGTGAAACATTTAAACGTGTTAACCCTCGCAAGGCTGCAGGACCAGAGGGCATCCCCAGCCGCGTCCTCAGATCATGCGCAGACCAGCTGGCTGGTGTGATTACAGACATATTCAATCAATCCTTATCCCAGTCTGCTGTTCCCACATGCTTCAAGAGGGCCACCATTGTCCCTGTTCCCAAGAAAGCTAAGGTAACTGAGCTAAACGAGTACCGCCCCGTAGCACTCACTTCCGTCGTCATGAAGTACTTTGAGAGACTAATCAAGGACCATATCATCTCCACCATACCTGACACCCTAGACCCACTCCAATTTGCTTACCGCCCAAATAGGTCCACAGACGACGCAATCGCAACCACACTGCACACTGCCCTAACCCATCTGGACAAGAGGAATACCTTTGTTAGAATGCTGTTCATCGACATCAGCTCAGCATTTAACACCATAGTATCCTCCAAACTTGTCATCACGCTCAAGACCCTGAGTCTCGACCCCATCCTGTGCAACTGGGTACTGGACTTCCTGACGGGCCGCCCCCAGGTGGTGAGGGTAGGTAACAACATCTCCACCCCGTTGATCCTCAACACTGGGACCCCACAAGGATGCGTTCTGAGCCCTCTCCTCTACTCCCTGTTCACCCACGACTGCGTGGCCATGCACGCCTCCAACTCAATCATCAAGTTTGCGGACAACACTACAGTGGTAGGCTTGATTACCAACAACGACGAGATGACCTACAGGGAGGAGGTGAGGGCCCTCGGAGTGTGGTGTCAAGAAAATAACCTCACACTCAACGTCAACAAAACTAAGGAGATGATTGTGGACTTCAGGAAACAGCAGAGGAGGCACCCCCCTATCCACATCGACGGGACAGTAGTGGAGAGTGGAGAGTGTAGTAAGTTTTAAGTTCCTCGGCGTACACATCACTGACAAACTGAATTGGTCCACCCACACAGACAGGGTCGTGAAGAAGGCGCAGCAGCGCCTCTTCAACCTTAGGAGGCTGAAGAAATTTGGCTTGTCATCAAATGCACTCACAAACTTCTACAGATGCACAATCGAGAGCATCCTGTCAGGCTGTATCACAGCCTGGTATGGCAACTGCTCCGCCCACAACCGTAAGGCTCTCCAGAGGGTAGTGAGGTCTGCACAACGCATCACCGGGGGCAAACTACCTGCCCTCCAGGACACCTACACCACCCGATGTCACAGGAAGGCCATAAAGATCATCAAGGACAACAACCACCCGAGCCACCGCCTGTTCACCCCGCTATCATCCAGAAGGCGAGGTCAGTACAGGTGCATCAAAGCTGGGACCGAGAGACTGAAAAACATTTTCTATCTCAAGGCCATCAAGACTGTTAAACAGCCACCACTAACATTGAGTGGCTGCTGCCAACACACTGACTCAACTACAGCCACTTTAATAATGGAAATTTATGGAAATTGATGGAAAGTATATCACTAGCCACTTTAAACAATGCTACTTAATATAATGTTTACATACCCTACATTACTCATCTCATATGTATATGTGTATACTGTACTCTATGTCATCTACTGCATCTTTATGTAATACATGTATCACTAGCCACTTTAAACTATGCCACTTTGTTTACATACCCTACATTACTCATCTCATATGTATATACTGTACTCGATACCATCTACTGCATCTTGCCTATGCCGTTCTGTACCATCACTCATTCATATCTTTATGTACATATTATTTATCCCATTACACTTGTGTGTATAAGGTAGTAGTTTTGGAATTGTTAGGTTAGATTACTCACTGGTTACTACTGCACTTCTGAACTAGAAGCACAAGCATTTCGCTACACTCGCATTAACATCTGCTAACCATGTGTATGTGACAAATACATTTGATTTGATTTGAACTACATCAACTCTCCCAGACACAACATGACCATGGACACACAACCACCACTAAACAACCCAGGGTGTGCAACCCAGCTGTTGAGTAGAGCCTGAGAAAAGTGGTGTCTCCCAGAAGACTGTAAAGTGTTTAATGATTATGTTTTTCTCCAGTAGTTCGTCATGTGTGCATGAAAAAAAAAAAATCCCAGGTGCCCCCCACAATAACTGTGCCCTTCAGTGGAAAATTCCCTGTAACCACCATTTCATAAAGTCTCCAAATGCTGGTTTGAGTGATCGCCTGCTTAGCAACCAAAACACAACAGGGCAACACTTGAGTCTCTCTGTATGACCCACTACACAGAGCATACATAACAGCTTTATGAGCAGGATATTGAGAGCTTATGAAGTGTTCACTAACCAATACCAGGATTTCATTATAGGTCATAGAGCAGATGACCATTGTTATTATGTAATACAGGATACATAACAATGGGAAGTCGTTATGGCAAATGCTCCACAAAACACAATAGATCACATACAGGCATAGGATCTTAATTTGATCACTCTAGTTGCTGAGAATTTTCCTGCACCGCAGCAGATGAGCTTTGTGATTTACAGAAATTCACTGAAAACCCACACTAACACACAGTTATATTAACAGTGTTGAACTTTCCACGTGACATACTTTTTCGCCAGCTAATATAGCCTAACCACCAATCAAGCAGAATTATGCAATAAATATTCAAATCCTGTTGCTGCAAGATTATTTTGTGACAGTGTAGGTCAAATTCCGATCCTACATCTGTACACTGTGCTGTGCTGACTTGACATTTTTAACTGGGGTTGCTTCTCCTTTTACTAATGGCTAGTTTCACTCTTCACTCTTGTTATGTAATGCAACTGATGTCTGACTCAATAATTCACCAAGGTATACAGTGTACATACATGATCGACATCAGGTGGAGTTTACTTTCCCATCTGGCAGTTTGAAATGCTCTGCACACCTTACAGACATATTCATGCATGACAAAACAGAGGAGAAGCCATCACACACACACACACACACACACACACACACACACACACACACACACACACACACACACACACACACACACACACACACACACACACACACACACACACACACACACACACACACACACAGGCTCTCTCTTAGTTACCAGGCTCTGTTTCGGTTTCTGTCCTTTGTTTACCCACTTCTCCAGATTCTACCGTGCAGTTCTATGCGGCAGCCAGAATAAACATTCGTTAGACATAGCCTTAACACTGGTCAGGTTTGAGATTAGGGTAGATAAAGTATTTCAGATATCTACAATTATTCTGCTTTTGACGAAGACAGATTGATAGTTTTCGGCCAACATTTACATTCTCTGAACTTGATGCACCCACTGGATAAATTCACTTCCAAAATATCCCTGAAATAACTGGACTCTGAACAGCTCTATATTTCAGTGATCCCTGCATTCAAGCCTATAAGAGACAGGACATACAGCCCGACCTACAGTAGGCATATAAACTCTACCCTTTAGGATCCCATAGTACTTAATGAACCAAACTAGTTCAACCCACTCTCTGCTGCTCTCCCCAGTCTGCTGACTTCCCAGCAGGTATTTGAACAGGTGCCACGGTGCGGTTGCCATGGGTTACGGGAGTGTAGGCTTATAGTCATGACCCACCTGATTATGGGATACGTACGGGGCCTCCTACACATACACCACATTCTGGATACGCCAAGCACCAACGCTGCCAAGACCACAGGCCGACGACTGTGTGTGTGTGTGTGTGTGTGTGTGTGTGTGTGTGTGTGTGTGTGTGTGTGTGTGTGTGTGTGTGTGTGTGTGTGTGTGTGTGTGTGTGTGTGTGTGTGTGTGGTCTTAGAGCCCAAACACTGCAACCTGTGTGTATTTGTTAAAGGAATTAAATTGCTCTATGTTTTAATACCCAATTAAAATTAAACATTCTGTCAATTCATAAGGATTTATAATTCCCTTATTCTATAATAATAGACAGAGCCCAGTGGTAAAGTCAAACAGCAGAGTTTATTCACGAGAGTACTGAATACGATACAGTTTTACCACAGGTTATAAACTGAAAATGACGTCCTTAGTTCCAGCCCTAACCCGTGCCATCTCCGTTCCAGTACAAAGGCTGTATCTCAAGCCTTCCCACATCCGTCTCCCTACCAATTTAATATAATTTACGAGTCAAGGTTTTCTCGTGTAGATAAGCATTCTAGCCAGTCTGATTCATTTGTACCAAGGAACAGACAGTCATTGTTCTAACTCTTGACCACATTCATACACATTATATTCAGTACTGGGATCAAGAAAGAAAACTCATACATTTACAGCAACATAACAGTATTCTGATTAGTACATATACAGTAACATAATAGTATTCGGATTAGTACATATACAGTAACTTAATAGTATTCTGATTAGTCAGTCCTGATTGTAATGTATACATAATTAGTCATTATTGATAAAAATTCCCTTAACAGTATTGTATGAGAATGCGTGTTTGTTTGGGTTGGCAGCGATGCTGAGGTCGAGGCAGTTATGAAGGCTGTATATGGTCGACTGACAGTGAGAACAGGTGGCCCTGTGGAACTTTGTCTTCCTTACTCTCTCACACTGATACACACACAAATAAACTCGGTCTCTCTTGCCACCTCCTTTCTGTCTCTCCTATCTCTCTCCCTATCTTTCTCACTCACTCACTCACTCACTCGCTCGCTCACTCACTCACTCACTCACTCACTCACTCACTCACTCACTCACTCACTCTCATACCTGACTGGGGCATGGTCAGGTCTACATCTCTTTAATTAAGAAACATACACAAAAAAACATGCACACACACATGCACACACACATGCACACCAACACACACATGGCTGTAGAGTCCTGCTGATGGCTCTTGTGCTTTTCCCAGTAAACAGATATGTGCATCATAGCAGGTAGCCTAGCGGTTAAGAGAGTTGGTCAGTAACCAAAAGACTGCTGGTTTGAATCCATGAGCTGGCAAGGTCTAAAATTTGCCATTCTGCCCTTAAGCAAGGCAGTTAACTCCCAACCAGAACTGATCCTCGTTTGCTAAGTCAAACGACACCGCTGGTTCTGCTCACACTGCCCTACCCTGTGCTCTGACCTCTTTCTCCCCTCTCTCTCCAGATGAAATCTCGCTTCTTGTGACGCCCCGCCCAACAACCTGCCCGCTTGACCCTATCCCCTCCTCTCTTCTCCAGACCATTTCCGGGGACCTTCTCCCTTACCTCACCTCGCTCATCAACTCATCCCTGACCGCTGGCTACGTCCCTTCCGTCTTCAAGAGAGCGAGAGTTGCACCCCTTCTGAAAAAACCTACACTGATCCTCCGATGTCAACAACTACAGACCAGTATCCCTTCTTTCTTTTTCTCTCCAAAACTCTTGAACGTGCCGTCCTTGGCCAGCTCTCCCACTATCTCTCTCAGAATGACCTTCTTGATCCAAATCAGTCAGGTTTCAAGACTAGTCATTCAACTGAGACTGCTCTTCTCTGTATCACGGAGGCGCTCCGCACTGCTAAAGGCTCTCATCCTTCTAGACCTATCGGCTGCCTTCGATACTGTGAACCATTTCCTCCTCTCCACCCTCTCCGAGTTGGGCATCTCACCATCTCTGCATGTCTGGCAGACATATCAGTGTGGATGACGGATCACCACCTCAAGCTGAACCTCGGCAAGACGGAGCTGCTCTTTCTCCCGGGGAAGGACTGCCCGTTCCATGATCTCGCCATCACGGTTGACAACTCCATTGTGTCCTCCTCCCAGAGCGCTAAGAACCTTGGCGTGATCCTGGACAACACCCTGTCGTTCTCAACCAACATCATGGCGGTGGCCGTTCCTGTAGGTTCATGCTCTACAACATCCGCAGAGTCGACCCTGCCTCACACAGGAAGCGGCGCAGGTCCTAATCCAGGCACTTGTCATCTCCCGTCTGGATTACTGCAACTCGCTGTTGGCTGGGCTCCCTGCCTGTGCCATTAAACCCCTACAACTCATCCAGAACGCCGCAGCCCGTCTGGTGTTCAACCTTCCCAAGTTCTCTCACGTCACCCCGCTCCTCCGCTCTCTCCACTGGCTTCCAGTTGAAGCTCGCATCCGCTACAAGACCATACGGAGCTGTGAGGGGAACGGAAGTACCTCCAGGCTCTGATCAGGCCCTACACCCAAGCAAGGGCACTGCGTTCATCCACCTCTGGCCTGCTCGCCTCCCTACCATTGAGGAAGTACAGTTCCCGCTCAGCCCAGTCAAAACTGTTCGCTGCTCTGGCCCCCCAATGGTGGAACAAACTCCCTCACGACGCCAGGACAGCGGAGTCAATCACCACCTTCCGGAGACACCTGAAACCCCACCTCTTCAAGGAATACCTAGGATAAGATAAGTAATCCTTCTCACCACCCCCCCCCCTTAATGATTTAGATGCACTATTGTAAAGTGGCTGTTCCACTGGATGTCAGAAGGTGAATTCACCAATTTGTAAGTCGCTCTGGATAAGAGCGTCTGCTAAATGACTTAAATGTAAATGTAAATGTAACTGCTCCCCGGGCGCCGATGACGTTGATTAAGGCAGCCCCCCACACCTCTCTGATTCAGTTCGGTTGAATGCATTCCGTTGTGCAACTGACTAGGTATCCCCCTTCCCTGAGGGGAAATGAGAGAGATTTATTCCTCAGGATCACCATACAGCACAGAAATACTGTGACCCATCCTGGGGCTGCTTCCTCCTCCTCTCCTCTGCTCACCCACCTTCACAGAAGGAGGCGCAGCATGTGTACTCCTCAAATACTGCTTTGTTTCTATCTACAAGCCATCAGACTGCTGAACACTTGAAGTGGACTGGCCACCTGGCACCTTAGCACACATGCACTCATGAACACACCCACACAGACATGCACTCATGCACACACCCACACACACATGCACTCATGCACACACCCACACAGACATACACTCATCCACACGCACACATTCATGCTACGCACACATATTACACATACCTTATTATTTTTTTGTTAAATAATATAATAAATTTTTGCTAAATAATATATAATTTTATATTTTATTAGTTTTTATTGTTGTTGCATTGTCAAGAATGAACTTGCATGTAAACATTTCGTTGTATGGTGTATGCCATGTGTATCCTGTACATAAGAATAATAAAACATGAAACTAGCATAAAGCTTGGCTATCCTCAGAAGGGTACAAGCTGTGTGTGCGATGTGAATCTGTTGGATGTGTCACATATTATCACAAGGAAATTGAAGACAGTAAAAGGTACTGTACACATGTTATGTAATATTTTCCCCTCACTCAAATAGACTGAAGCAGGGCCTTGGATGGGGTTTGGAAAGGACCCTCCAGTTGGAACATTGACAGCACTAATGGAAAAGTACAAAATAACAGAGGTATAGAAATGAGAGTAAGAAAATAAGAACTTCCTGCCTTTGGAACAGGGCTAGTCTACCGCATTTTGGGCCGTGGGACACCTACTTACAGCAGGGACCCCGAACCACAAAAAATACAAAACAAATAGATTTTGGGGAAAACAGCTAACTTCCTGCATTTCAACACCTTGGGCAGAGAAAAATGTGCAGTTTTCTAATGCTATTCTACACAGTTTGCCATAAGGTTGAAAGAAAATGTTGCCAAAGCTTATGACGTGTTCATATGCTATCTGGGGAGCCCCTGACCTCCAGTGGTCCCCCATCCCAATTATTATTATTTTCAATCAAATCAATTCAAAGGGATCTTGGGCAAATACTTGAGAATTATATGATATGATATATTCTGATATTGATTGAATATTCTGTTCAATAATTACCAGGCTTGGAGTGGAAAAGTTGTTTAGTTCATCTGGAGAATCAGGAATGGGATTTAAAAAAATACAGCTTTAGGTTACACCAGAGAGTATGTAGGCCTACAGAAAACTCTGTTGCAACCAAATACTGTACAACCCAGCTGTACTTGTTGGGTATCAATTTATGGTGTGACACTTCCACCTAGTGACGAACTCAAAATATTGACCGACTCAGTGGAGTACAGGACACACTCTAAAGAGAGATGGCTGATTGATTGACACCCTCTACCGGGACATTGGCACATACCCAAAAGCTATTTACAGCCTACGACCTATAGCCTACAATAGCAGCAAACATTTGTTGTATAAACTCTAATTTAGTCTACCCAAGTTGAAAAATGAGAGCTATTCAGGAATCCCTAGGCTATGTCTGATAGAAAATGGCTCATAGCCTTGGACCTTCTCTTAGTATGAATTAAAGCCAAAGCTGAATGAACAAAACTAAATTCATTGTATTTTGGACATATAGCATGACCTACTAATGAGTGTCATCGAGGCCAAAAATGCATAATTGCAACAAATGCACTTATCCAGGAGGTTTCCTCACACATCGATGCGTAACAGCAGAGAGGTACCCATTTGTCATGCGCGTTCAAAGACTCCTCTCTTTTTTCTTCCGAGTGGCTTCCGCATTCGCCTATCACTCAACGAAGCTGAATGCGGGATACGGTGGATGTTGATTATCTCTACCATACAAAGGGGCCATCGGTCTGTCCAGTCAGTGCAGCGGCCCCTGTAGTGCAATACCCGCATGCGCAGAGCCATCAGGCTGTTTGGGTATCCTATAGATCTTAAGCGATGTGTTTCAGCAGCCAGCACGGACCTCATACATGATTTCTTTGGGATAGATTTCCGCTTGCCTTTGCATTTTTGCCAAATTTGGGGTGGATGTCTAATTGTCCTTATAGCAGTGTTGGGGATCAGCGGCTATAACGGCAGAATACGGTAATTTAAAGGCGTTGTCCATCACATTGCACCGGATGTCAGTACACGCAACTAAATCTCGAGAAGGTATGTAGATATGTATTTTTCTCCATAATGAAATGGATAATGCAGAATTGCAGAATCGCGTGCGTAGGCTATCATTCTTTAAATAGGTTATTTTGTGAACAAATTAGTGCACACCCTTGGAAAGTGTAGGCTTAGTCTTTTTTCATTAGTTATGCTTTGAGGAATTGAACCGTTCGTTACCTTCTCTTGCGTTCGTTTTCTTTATGCTTATCTGCCATCCCTTTTGGCTGAATTCATATCATCATAGTTCTGTATTTTTACAAGACAATGAACTCAGACAGTGCTTAGACAATTTCATCACTTATTCACCCTTACTCTCTCCGCCTGCTCTCTCTTCCTAAGAAACCATGAACTTCTATTATGTGAGCATGCATGACAATAGGAAGGGATTGGATGCAGCCTATAAAATGTGTCTATAAAGTGTTTAGATACTATGTTGATTTAGTTTTCCCTATATGCTTTTGTATAAACTGTTAACCACATAATTTCCCATGTTCAGTCCACCACTCTTTGAAAATCCGCCATGCGCCATATGTGTGAGCGCAAATAAGCGTCTAGTTCATAGGGGCAAGTTATCGCTTTAAATGATGCCCCTGCGAATGTGGGTCGCTTGGCGTTTGGACTTAACGTCTAAGCTCGTAGAGCAATTGGATTTAAGCCTCTTGATCGCACCGCGCAAAACCTGCTGACACATGCGCCCGGGTTCTTTGTGTGCTCTCATGCCCGTTTCCACGAGCGACCGGGCCTATTTGGATGAATTCTTTTCTCTCTCTCCCATCCTCCCATTTCCTCTTCCGTTTTGAAAACGAAACTTAACCCCCATTGTCAGTGAATGTGTTTTTTCAGGTTCCCCCAAACTCCCCAATAAGTTTTCACAAATTAATTAGACCTATTATGATCTATAAGCCAATAAGATGATTTTAGTGTGTGGTTTACAACATGTTATAAACTGGGTGGTTCGAGTCCTGAATGCTGATTGGCTGACGGCCGTGGTATATCAGGCAATATACCACGGGTAAGACAAAACGTTTATTTTTACAGGTCTAATTACGAACGTAACCAGTTTATAATAGCAATAAGGCACCTGGGGGTTTGGAATATATGGCCAATATACCACGGCTAAGGGCTGAGTCAAGGCACTCCGTGTTGCGTTGTGCGTAAGAACAGCCCTTAGCCGTGGTATATTGGCCATGTACCACACCTCCTCGGGCCTTATTGCTTAATTATAACACTAGGCCTCTGCATTCTAATTTGCGGGCATTGTCATGCTGAAACAGGAAAGGGCCTTCCCCAAACTGTTGCCAAGTTGGAAGCACAGAATCGTCTAGTATGTCATTGTATGCTGTAGAGTTAAGATTTTCCTTCACTGGAACTAAGGGGCCTAGCCCGAACCATGAAAAACAGCCCCCAACATTATTCCTCCTCCACCAAACTTTACAGTTGCCACTATGTATTGGGACTGGTAGCGTGTTCCTGGCATCCGCCAAACTCAGATTCGTCCGTCGAACTGCCAGAGGGTGAAGAGGGATTCATCACTCCAGAGAACGCGTTTCCACTGCTCCAGAGTCCAATGGCAGCAAGCTTTCCACCACTCCAGCCGACGCTTGGCATTGCGCATGGTGACCTTAGGCTTCTGTGCGGCAGCTTGGCCATGGAAACCCATTTCATGACGCTCCAGACGAACAGTTCTTGTGTTGACATTGCTTCCAGAGAAGATTTGGAACTCGGTAGTGAGTGTTGCAACCGAGGACAGACAATTTTTACGCACTACTGTGGCTTAGCCATTATTGCTCCTAGAAGTTTCCACTTCACAATAAGAGCACTTACAGCTGACTGGGGCAGGTCGAGCAGGGCAGAAATTTGATGAACTGACTTGTTGAAAAGGTGGCATCCTTTGTGGTGTCACGTTGAAAGTCACTGAGCTCTTCAGTAAAGCCATTCTACTACCAATGTTTGACTATGGAGATTGCATGGCTGTGTGCAGTGAGTGTGGCTGAATTAGCCGAATCCACTAATTTGAAGGTGTGTCCACATACCTTTGTATACATAGTGCATCAACCCACTTGACATCAAAGAGAGCCAACCAGCTTTCTGGTAGAGAATGTAGTGATGAGTACTAAAATGTGTACTGTATGTTGTTCTCTATGTTCTTTTATACACCCATTCAAATAAGGCTTGAGTAGCACACATTTAGGGAAAGGGGGATACCTAGTCAGTTGTCCAACTGAATGTATTCAACTGAAATGTGTCTTCCGCATTTAACCCAACCCCTCTGAATCAGAGAGGTGCGGGGGGCTGCCTTAATCGACATCCGCGTCTTCGGCGCCAAGGGAACAGTGGGTTAACTGCCTTGCTCAGGGGCAGAACAACAGATTTTGACCTTGTCAGCTATTTACAAACAGCTTTAAAATTAGTTTTTATACTGAACAAAAATGTAAACGCAACATGTAACATTAGGCCCTAATCTATGGATTTCACATGACTGGTAATACAGATATGCATATGTTGGTTAAAGATACCTTAAAAAAATGGGCCTCACAGTGGGCCTCAGGATCTGAACATTTAATTCTCTGCTAACAGCTCTGGTGGACATTCCTGCAGTCAGCATGCCAATTGCACGCTCCCTCAAAACTTGAGACATCTGTGGCATTGTGTTGTGTGACAAAACTGCACATTTTAAAGTGGCCTTTTACTATCCCCAGCACAGGGTGCACCATGCTGTTTAATCAGCTTATTGATATGCCACACCTGTCAGGTAGATGGGTTATCTTCGCAAAGGAGAAATGCTCACTAACAGGGATGTAAACAAATTTCTGCACAAAATTTGAGAGAATAACTTTTTGTCCGTATGGAACATTTCTGGGATCTTTTCTTTCAGCTCATGAAACATGAGACCAGCACTTTACATCTTGTCTTAGAACATGTGTGTGGGGGGATGGGTAACCACAAAGACCTACTCTGTCCACACTGATCAGTTGTTTAGTCCTCTTTTAGATCTGTGCAATTAGTGTGAGGCTCAAAATAAACCCTGCACTGACAGTTTAGACCAGGGAATGTTCGTACGTATGGGTGATCCATGTGCTGAGTTTGGCAAACTCAGAGTTTGAACTTGATGTTAAAGGGATTCTTTGGGATTTGGGCCATTTTTATATCTCTAAGTACAGTACAAAGGAAGTTAGAGGTAGTTTGGTGAGCCAATGCTAACTAGCATTAGCTCAAAGACTGAAAGTCTATGGTATCTGCTAGCATACAGTACCAGCCATTGAGCATACGCTAGTTAACAATTACTCTAGTGCTAGTTAGCAACTTCCTTCAAACTACACGCAGAGAAATAAAAATGGTATCCATGAGTTCATCTGACTCTGGGGAAGTAGATAAAGGGCTAAAGTATCCCTTTAAAGTGATGTCCAGAACTTTCAGCCAGTAGTTTTCAAATTGGTGCTCACGAGCCAAAACTGGTCTCCGTTTTTTGTGTACTAGTCCGCCACTTCTGTACTACGCCATCTGTTACATATGTTACGCTTGGTCCTGCAAAATTATTTTGTATTTATATACAGTACCAGTCAAAAGTTTGGACACACCCACTCATTCAAGGGTCTTTCTTTATTTTTACTATTATCTACATTGTAGAATAATAGTGAAGACATCAAAACTATGAAATAACACATGGAATCAGGTAGTAACCAACAAAAGTGTTAAACAAATCAAAATATATGTTTTATTTGATATTCTTCAAAGTAGCCACCCTTTGCCTTGATGACAGCTTTTGACTGGTACTGTATATATAATTTAAAAAAATTGTATGATATGTTACAAATACAATTCGTACAATATGTAACGAATTTGTTGTGCTTAAATAAGATCCCGGACTGCATCTTTAACTTCACCAACATTACATGAAGGTTTTCAATTATCTAAAGGGGCTTAAGACCTTCGCATGCTTCCCAGCTGAAACAGTTTGGTAGAGTTTGTGCATATATTATGATGACAATTTGTGAAGTTTTTGTTCGTTTTGGACTTGTTGCTGTTCGGGCACACACATTTCTTAACCTCTTCATTGGTGATTGGTCAACACTAGGGATTCTTCAATAAAGTCTTTGTTGTCATTCAACGAGAGACGACTCATTTTCATGCACATTCTTTCATAGAAAAATACTGCACCAAAATTGCGCAACAATTATCTCTCGGGCAAAAACGGCAAAATGAATGACAGATTTCTTTAATTATCTTAGATTAATTTGGACTATTTTGAAGACTGGCTACTCTCTTTCTCTCACTGCAGCATAAGCAGGACCAAATCCAGACGGCAGGCATGGAAGCTGTCACCCACTTTATGAATGACACGGTAGAGTTCTACAGATGGAGCCTTACTATAGCAGGTGAGTTAATGCTGATTTCTCTCACATTGCAGGGACAGTCTGCTAGTCTAACCACGCACACAAGCACAAACTCAGGTAAACATGGTTGCTTGTGTGTGTGTGTGCAATACAATGCACTATTAGAGCAATTCGGAGTACTGCAATTAAGTATATCCTCCAGACACCATTGGTGCAACATTGTGTAGTCATACATTCAGATAGGATTCAGAGTCATTCTTTACATGTGTGTGTCTGCCATATGACACCTGCTGACATTAACTTTCCTGTCCCTCTCCCAGACAAGCGAGTGGAGAAATGGCCGATGATGTCATCGCCCGCCCCCACCCTGGCCATCAGCTGCCTGTACTTGCTCTTCCTGTGGGCGGGGCCTAAGTACATGCAGAATCGCGAGCCTTTCCAGCTAAGGAAGACCCTCATAGTGTACAACTTCAGTATGGTGATACTCAACTTTTACATCGCCAAAGAGGTAACCAGCTCCATTTCTTTTACACAAAGTCAATAATGGCATGCTCCATTTCTTTTACACCAAGTCAATAATGGCATGTTCCATTTCTTTTACACCAAGTCAATAATGGCATGTTCCATTTATTTTACATCAAGTCAATAATGGCATGTTCCATTTCTTTTACATCAAGTCAATAATGGCATGTTCCATTTATTTTACATCAAGTCAATAATGGCATGTTCCATTTCTATTACATCAAGTCAATAATGGCATGCTCCATTTCTATTACATCAAGTCAATAATGGCATGCTCCATTTCTATTACATCAAGTCAATAATGGCATGTTCCATTTCTATTACATCAAGTCAATAATGGCATGCTCCATTTCTTTTACACCAAGTCAATAATGGCATGTTCCATTTATTTTACATCAAGTCAATAATGGCATGTTCCATTTATTTTACATCAAGTCAATAATGGCATGTTCCATTTCTATTACATCAAGTCAATAATGGCATGCTCCATTTCTATTACATCAAGTCAATAATGGCATGTTCCATTTCTATTACACCAAGTCAATAATGGCATGTTCCATTTCTATTACATCAAGTCAATAATGGCATGCTCCATTTCTATTACATCAAGTCAATAATGGCATGTTCCATTTCTATTACATCAAGTCAATAATGGCATGTTCCATTTCTATTACATCAAGTCAATAATGGCATGTTCCATTTCTTTTACACCAAGTCAATAATGGCATGTTCCATTTCTATTACACCAAGTCAATAATGGCATGTTCCATTTCTATTACATCAAGTCAATAATGGCATGTTCCATTTCTATTACATCAAGTCAATAATGGCATGTTCCATTTCTTTTACACCAAGTCAATAATGGCATGTTCCATTTCTATTACACCAAGTCAATAATGGCATGTTCCATTTCTATTACATCAAGTCAATAATGGCATGTTCCATTTCTATTACACCAAGTCAATAATGGCATGTTCCATTTCTATTACATCAAGTCAATAATGGCATGTTCCATTTCTATTACATCAAGTCAATAATGGCATGTTCCATTTCTTTTACACCTAGTCAATAATGGCATGTTCCATTTCTTTTACACCAAGTCAATAATGGCATGTTCCATTTCTTTTACACCAAGTCAATAATGGCATGTTCCATTTCTATTACACCAAGTCAATAATGGCATTTTCCATTTCTATTACATCAAGTCAATAATGGCATGTTCCATTTCTATTACATCAAGTCAATAATGGCATGTTCCATTTCTTTTACAGTCAAGTCAATAATGGCATGTTCCATTTCTATTACACCAAGTCAATAATGGCATGTTCCATTTCTATTACATCAAGTCAATAATGGCATGTTCCATTTCTATTACACCAAGTCAATAATGGCATGTTCCATTTCTATTACATCAAGTCAATAATGGCATGTTCCATTTCTTTTACACCAAGTCAATAATGGCATGTTCCATTTCTATTACATCAAGTCAATAATGGCATGTTCCATTTCTATTACATCAAGTCAATAATGGCATGTTCCATTTCTATTACATCAAGTCAATAATGGCATGTTCCATTTCTTTTACACCAAGTCAATAATGGCATGTTCCATTTCTATTACATCAAGTCAATAATGGCATGTTCCATTTCTATTACACCAAGTCAATAATGGCATGTTCCATTTCAATTACATCAAGTCAATAATGGCATGTTCCATTTCTATTACATCAAGTCAATAATGGCATGTTCCATTTCTTTTACACCAAGTCAATAATGGCATGTTCCATTTCTTTTACATCAAGTCAATAATGGCATGTTCCATTTCTTTTACACCAAGTCAATAATGGCATGTTCCATTTCTTTTACACCAAGTCAATAATGGCATGTTCCATTTCTATTACACCAAGTCAATAATGGCATGTTCCATTTCTATTACATCAAGTCAATAATGGCATGTTCCATTTCTATTACATCAAGTCAATAATGGCATGTTCCATTTCTTTTCAGGCCATTGTCTATTTGGTTCCCAGTCCCTGTCCCTTCAGTGTGTACAGATTGGAAACGGCTTCCCACTGGGCACACACTCATTGAATCAACATTGTTTCCACATAATTTCAACAAAATGACATTCAACCAATGTGGAATTGATGTCTGTGCCCAGTAGGTTGATCGGTGATAGCAATATGACCCCTGCTTTAGGTTAATCTATTATTCAGCAAGGTTGTGCCATCAATGAATGGCTGATGTAGCATGACATGTACCAACCCTGCCTGAATTCAAAACTATACTCACATACCATACCTAGGACTGCACCTGTCAACCATCCACTACATTAAAACAGTTGAAGTCGGAAGTTTACATACACCTTAGCCAAATACATTTAAACTCAGTTTTTCACAATTCCTGACATTTAATCCTAGTAAAAACTCCCTGCCTTAGGTCAGTTAGGATCGCCACTTTATTTTAAGAATGTGAAATGTCAGAATAATAGTAGAGAATGATTTTTTTCAGTTTACATACAGTCAATTAGTATTTGGTAGCATTGCCTTTACATTGTTTAACTTGGGTCAAACATTTCGGGTAGCCTTCCACAAGCTTCCCACAATAAGTTGGGTGAATTTTGACCCATTCCTCCTGACAGAGCTCGTGTAAGTGAGTCAGGGTTGTAGAACCCCATGCTCACACACGCTTTTTCAGTTCTGCCCACACCTTTTCTATAGGATTGAGGTCAGAGCTTTGTGATGGCCACTCCAATACCTTTTTTGTCCTTAAGCCATTTTGCCACAACTTTGGAAGTATGCTTGGGGTCATTGTCCATTTGGAAGACCCATTTCCGACCAAGTTCGAACTTCCTGACTGATGTCTTGAGATGATGTCTTGAGATGCATCTATTTTGTGAAGGGCACCAGCAAAGCACACCCACAACATGATGCTGCCACCCCCGTGCTTTACGGTTGGTATGGTGTTCTTCGGCTCCCCCTTTTTCCTCCAAACATAACGATGGTCATTATGGCCAAACAGTTTTTTTTAGGGCGGTTTTAGAGCAGTGGCTTCTTCCTTGCTGAGCGGCCTTTCGGGTTATGTCGATATAGGACTCATTTTTACTGTGGATATAGATACTTTTGTACCTGTTTCCTCCAGCATCTTCACAAGGTTCGTGATACAGTGAATTATACGTGAAATAATCTGTCTTGTAAACAATTGTTGGAAAACTTACTTGTGTTTTGCACAAAGTAGATGTTCTAACCAAAATTATAGTTTGTTAAAAATACATTTGTGGAGTGGTTGAAAAACAAGTTTTAATGACTCCAATCTAAGTGTATGTAAACTTCTGACTTCAACTGTATATATATAGTCCTTTTAGACAGAGGAAATAGGGTCTAGGGCACAACTCCAGTCCCCGACAGCTGCAGTGCTGCTGGTTTTCATTTCTCCCTGGCATTTGCTTCCACATCCCGGCCCCCCCCAGGTGTAAATTGGTCTCTGTGGCCCTTGAGGGCTGGTGGTGTGTATCCATGGCAGAGAGCCTTTTGTTTGGCGCGCGGATCAATTTAGAAAACTCAGTTGGGGTGTTGTTACTGTTAGAGTAGAGAATACACCATTTCAAAATTAGTTATGCATCATCAGTTTATGTTTTATGTCAGTCACTGACCATGTCAGCTAACAACAAGATTTCTCTTAGATCCTCCAAAAGGCTAGGGCTCGGCTCTGAGTACATGTGTGGGTATGAATGTCGGTATAGCGCAGACCATTGAGCCACTGCGGGCCCTCATTGGGAGTTCCGATATTTTTGTGGCCCCCACCCCAATCAAAGTGGCTCATTCCTGTCTAGAGGAAAGGAACTATCTCTAACATTTTGTTCCTAATGTAGTGTCGCTAACTTTGTATCTCTGTGGCCTCAGCTCCTCCTGGGTGCAAGAGCAGCGGGGTACAGCTACCTATGTCAACCTGTCAGCTACTCCAACGACGTCAACGAAGTCAGGGTGAGCAAACATGACACCCTACACTCTTTTTCTATTCGTTTTGTGAAAATGCCAAGAGCCAGAGCTTGTCTGGTCATTCTGTTCATGAGCCAGCAAAGACTGGAATTGTTTGCCTTCTAGCCTTCTAATTTATACAGATTGGGTCACCTGTATTTGAGGTGTAGAGTGAGGTCCAGCTTTAGCAGCATGTGGTTCTGTGTAAATCTAAGCAGCCGTACTGTAATCCTATTGTTAGGTTAAGTAGACTATCACTCTATTTGTGTGTGTGTGTAAGAGATAGAGAGAGGGAGAGGAGGAGAGGACAGAGGGGGCATGACCTTTTGCATTAAGGGGAGGAGATATTAGGTCTCACCACTTCTGAACCCACCCATAGCATGATGGCGTTACTGAGGGACATGAGTGACACTCAGGGCACTGTGGCCCACAGCTTCTCTCTCTCTCTCTCTCTCTAACTCTCTTTCTCTGTGTGTGTGTGTCAATTACAAAGGGATACGAGAGAGAGAGTATGTTGGTGGGGGTTGAGAATGGATATGGACAGGCTACTTTGTCCAGTTGTAGTCTGACATACAAGAGGTTGAGCTCTACTTACCTTTTAGGCTTGGGAACAAGCCAGCAACAAGCCTGATACAACAGCCATCCTCATGTATTAGCTCTTACTGTACCATCCCCTTAACAAAACACTTTCTCTACCAGACCACAGGCTAACCTGCCATGTCATTCACCAATGACACCTTTCATCGTCATCACAATCCCCTATGAAAAGTGTTGACCCTAACATTGTTGACTCTGACCTTAGATTTACAGAGATGATCCAGGTGAAGTTATCTTTGATCTTGGTCAGGATCCAATTGAACCTTATTCCCAACTTCAGTGGCTTCAATAGATTCAATAATTGCAATAAAATGTATTTGTGTGTGTGAGGGTGTGTCCTTGATGCATACATGTGTGGATGATGCATAATAATGAGTGTGTGTGTGAAAAGCAAGGTGGCTCGCGGTGTTATCCATAATCTCAACCCAGTGAAATCCATAAAATCCTCTTGAATCCTCTTTAAAGCGTTTCAGGAAATTGGCAATCTTCATTGTCTTTGAGTTTTGAGTCCTTAAAACCAGAGATTTTTGGAGATAGCTCACTCCCTCCCTCTTCACGTTGGCAGATAGCATCTGCTCTGTGGTGGTACTACATCTCTAAGGGAGTGGAGTATCTGGACACGGTGTTCTTCATCCTGAGGAGGAAGTTTAACCAGGTCAGCTTCCTCCATGTCTACCATCACTGCACCATGTTCATCCTCTGGTGGATCGGAATCAAGTGGGTCCCTGGAGGACAGTGTAAGTACCTAGGGGTACATTGTGTGTGTATATATATATATATATATAGAGAGAGAGACATTTTCCTACCTGGATAATCTCCCCCCAGCACTGTCACACTGTTCCGACAGGGGTGATGACATACCATGCTAGCATACACTCACAAGCAGCCTGACCTGTATCCCCTCTGAACTACCTTTAACCTATATCCCTCTCACAGCGTTCTTCGGAGCAGGCATAAACTCATCCATCCATGTCCTGATGTATGGATACTATGGCCTGGCAGCTTTCGGACCCAAGATCCAGAAATTCCTCTGGTGGAAGAAATACCTGACCATCATTCAGATGGTAAGTCTCCCTGTTATTGTGGCCATAGCACAGCTGTTCAGGTAGTGTGTGATTGATACTGAAACACATCTTTGCATATCAAAATATATTTCATTGTTTGGAGTGTGCAGTCTGACTCATTGATCAGGGATTATGTTGAGATTATTACATTCAGATTAAGCATGTCAGTTAAACGTGTGTCTTGTGTACGTCACAGATCCAGTTCCATGTGACCATCGGCCATGCAGGCTACTCCCTCTACACTGGCTGCCCTTTCCCCGCTTGGATGCAGTGGGCCCTTATTGGCTACGCCGTCACCTTCATCATCCTATTCGGCAACTTCTACTACCAGACCTACCGGCGCACCCCACACTCCGCCCCCAAGGCGGCCAAATCCGTCACCAACGGCATTTCCACAGCAACCAACGGCTACAACAAGTTAGAGGAGGTAGAGGAGAACGGGAAGAAGCAGCAGAAAAAGGGAAGAGTGAAGAGGGAGTGAGGAGGAAGAGGAGAGGACGGAGGGAGCTTCTGTCAGACCAATAGGAGGACCGTGGGGTGAAAGGGCAGGGGAGGGGAGGGGGGGGGGGGTCAGGGGTGAAAGTTTCAAAAGGCAGATGGGATTCCACCACACCCCTGCCCGTGCAGGATGTTTTGAGGATGTGAATTGTGACCAACTTGCTGGTGAAGGTGTGTGTGTGTGTGTGTGTGTGTGTGTGTGTGTGTGTGTGTGTGTGTGTGTGTGTGTGTGTGTGTGTGTGTGTGTGTGTGTGTGTGTGTGTGTGTGTGTGTGTGTGTGTGTGTGTGTGTGTGTGTGTGTGTGTGTGTGTCGGGGGATTGGTGAGGTTTGGGTATGGGGGGATAGGGTGGGAGGAGGGTGTTGGTTGTCTATATAGTAGTTATTTTTTTATAATATAAGGAAGTCGCTGCTCTTCGTGTAGAGTCTGTGCTCTGTCTCTTTACTTTGGGGTCCTGGTCAAAGATAAGACCGTAAAAAGACCACAACACAACCACAGAGACCACAGGGACTCTGACCACAGGGACTGTTTCCAACCAAAACTCCACCCATTTTGTACTTTTATTCGTTTAACTAAATGCTGATGTATTTTGTAGCATTGTAATTTAGATTCTATGAAATTTGTACCAAAGAGGGTTTATTTTGCATTGGGCGATGAGTAAGAAAAATACTGGTGGAGCATTGTTAAGGATTAAACATGGTTTTAGGGAACAGGAGCTGTTCGCAATTCTATTTTTGTTCCTCTCTATGTGTCGCAGACACAATTGTGTCAGTACTTAAGTACCGGTCTACCTGGAACACAGACTAACTGCAAGCCCCCTCTGCCATACACACCTGCCCTAACGTACATAATATAAACAAACACACACATTCCTGGAATGTGTGTCTGTGAGAGAGATTGAGGGAATGATGTGCACATTGAATGCATCGTAGTGAATCTATAGGGAGTTTGGGTGGGTAGTCATATGTGCAAGTTGTTAGTATATCATTATGGAGTTTGGGTGGGTAACATACTGTACATGCAAATAGTCTGACAAACACCTTTACTGCTAACTGAGTGTTTATCTATTTGTTTGGTTATTAAATTGGTCCTGTGCTTTGATATTGTTCTTTTTGTTGTTGTGGTGGATCTCACGGATATCCTGCGTTATTTTTCTCATTTTGTGCTGTGCAATGTAGCCACGGTGCAACTGAGAAACATGTCTAACTCAAGACAACCAAAAAGGACTGAGGGAGAAAGGGATATTTCATCTCAAAGGGCTTTTAAAAAATACTATATTAATTATTTTATTTAAATAAAACACATACAGCTACTGGCTGCAGGTACAATGGAAATAAAGAGGATGCCAACAACCCTCGTCTTTCTTTACGTGTATATTAGTGTCTATGTTACTTCATGGATGTGTATCTTTATGTTTGTATGTTTTTGTCATTTATTTAAGACAAAAAAAACGAATACCTGATCAATCCTATACTTGAACCCTAATTTCATAACTAAACCCTAAACCGTCAATATCCTCTTAAGCCTGCTTAAAACCCCTTCTGTAACTCCAGTGGTGGTCGGCACTGTTTAAGATGAGGGAGGATGATGTTTTTTTTTATAAACATGGCCTTATCTCTATTACAGCATATTGGATGACTGTCTTTCATAACCCATTCACCCAGCTCAAAATCAAATCACATTTTATTGGTCACATATACATGGTTGGTTAGCAGATGTTAATGTGAGTGTAGCACGATGCTTGTGCTTCTAGTTCCAACAGTGCAGTAATATCTAACAAGTAATCTAATAATTCCCCAACAACTACCAAATACACACAAATCTAAAGGGGTGAATGAGAATATGTACTGTACATATAAGTATATGGATGAGCGATGGCCAAGCGGCATAGGCAAGGTGCAATAGATGGTATACAATACAGTATATACAAGTGATATGAGTAATGAAAGATATGTAAATTACATTATTAAAGAGGCATTATTTAATGTTGCCAGTGATTGGGTCTCAATGTAGGCAGCATCCTCTCTGAGTTAGTGATTGCCGTTTAACAGTCTGATGGCCTTGAGATAGAAGCTGTTTTTCAGTCTCTCGGTCCCAGCTTTGATGCGCCTGTACTGACCTCGCCTTCTGGATGATAGCAGGGTGAACAGGCAGTGGCTCGGGTGGTTGTTGTCCTTTTTGGCCTTCCTGTGACATCGGGTGCTGTAGGTGTCATGGAGGGAAGGTAGTTTGCCCCAGGTGATGTAACATCGATAGGCATAGGCTACTACGTGATGCTTGAATTTCCCCTGTACCCATCATGAGGTTGCTACAACCTAGACTATGAATTAAAGTTTACAACGTATGTGCATAGGTAGAGAGAATTTTGAATAATCAAGATGGCAGACAGTGACACATTCCACCTTGCACTCTCTTGCCTGCATCTTGCTGATCTAGACTGTAATCTTTAGTCAAACAGTTGCAAACGAGAATTTCTAGTGGACAAATTCAGGTGTGTTTATCCCCCTTTCGTTCCGTTGTCGAAACGTTTTTCAACAGAATCGGTGCAATGAATACACACCTGATCACACACAAAAACAGTTCACTTTCATAGCAACCACATACAAACAGCTCGTTGTATATATAATTCCTTCTCACATCTATCTACGATGTCTCCTCCTCGCACCTTTTCCCTTTGCTTGTGAACTTCAGTGCACAACACATCAGTTGTCTATGACCAGGCAAAAAAACCTTTCCAAGCAAAACCTTCACATCATGACCACTAACCGCACACCCTACATCGCTGTCACTTCATAGTCAACATAGCTACCAGAACTAGAGTGTTAGTAAACCCGCTACAATCATGCAGTACATGTACAGTCTGGAGCAAGCAGTTTAGCAGTTCCACCAGCGGGCCTTGGTGGCAATAACTTAATAAAACTAAAAGCTTACCTTGAATTGGAAGAGTTCCAGTGTTGGATAGCCATAGCCAGCTAGCTAACATAGCATCCCTCTCTGTTTGAGCTGGACGTTTGTGTAGGCTAAACTAGCTAGCTGCATTCAATGCTAGCTAAGGAAGTGAAAGTGAAAAATATATATTCTACGAAATATAGCTCTCTCTCGCTCTCTCTTTGTTCTCCTTTATTTTGGTAGAAATGAATTTGTTCAAAACTTTTCAACTATTACCTTTCTCTCTCTTTGAATCAACTACTCACCATATTTTATGATCTACAGTGCTAGCTAGCTGTAGCTTATGCTTTCAGTACTAAATTCATTCTCTGATCCTTTGATTGGGTGGACAACATGTCAGTTCGTTCACCAAGAGCTCTGATATGTTGGAGGACGTCCTCCGGAAGTTGTCATAATTACTGTGAAAGTCTATGGAAGGAGGTGAGCACAATGGGCCTCTTAGGTTTTGTATTGAAGTTAATGTACCCAGAGGAGGACAGAAGCTAACTGTCCCCCGGCTACACCATGGTGCTACCCTACAGAGAGCTGCTGAGGCTACTGTAGACCTTCATTGCAAAACAGTGTGTTTTAATCAATTATTTGGTGACGAGAATATATTTAGTATAGGTTTATTGAAAAAGGATAACTTTTTAATTGTTTCACTAATTCTATTTTTATGGTCCTCCTCTGATGAGCCTCCACGGGTCTACCCCCATCTCAGAAACCCTCTCTCCATCCCCCCTCCACCCAGAAGCCTTTAGAATTCTCATTCTCAAAGTTTCCAAAGGTCTGTACATCTCTGGCTCTGATGAGCAGGATTCCTCCACCTCTTCTCTCCTCTCCCGGCCCACCCTACCCCCCTCTCCCTCTGTTTCCTGGGTCAAGCAAATTCCTATGAATGACAGAGGTAGAGCGAGAGAGAGAGGCCCGTGTCTCTGGGGCTTGGCCAGACAGCTCTGCCCTAATCTGAGGGAGGGGGGTGGGGGGGGGGTAAATTGGCTTTAGCTGTAAAAGAGCTTATGCCTACGTCACAAAGCGAGTTAACCCAGGAATTCAGGTCACTGTGGAAAAGAGGAGCCTTCTGTAATCTTCCTTTGGGACGTTGACACTCACACATATGTGCATACATCAAATCAAATTTTATCGGTCACTTACACATATTTAGCAGATGTCATTGCATGTGTGGCGAATTGCTTGTGTTCCAAGCTCAGTGTGTATTGTGAATTGCTTGTGTTCCTAGCTCAGTGTGTATAGTGAATTGATTGTGTTCCTAGCTCAGTGTGTGTAGTGAATTGCTTGTGTTCCTAGCTCAGTGTGTATAGTGAATTGCTTGTGTTCCTAGCTCAGTGTGTATAGTGAATTGCTTGTGTTCCTAGCTCAGTGTGTATAGTGAATTGCTTGTGTTCCTTGCTTGTGTTCCTACAGTCCAGTAGTGTCTAACAATTCACAACAATACACACAATTATAAAAGTAAAAGAATGGAATTAAGAAATACTGGAATGCATATATTATATACACACAGAGAGTTCACACACTGTCTCTTACACACAATGCATAGACACATATGCAACATTCACACATGTTAACACACACAAAACTGCACATATGCAACACATACACATACTAGTCAGCTTCTGTGCCATATGTTAACAGATACATGGAGAGGATTTTCACAAGACCTCTAGTGACATCAGTGCTGACTCAATTTCCAGCCTCACTCTTAATGCTGTCACCGCCTTCCTCCTCATCTGCCTCTCTTTCTTCAACACCTTTTTTCTGTTCCCCCTCCACTATCACCCTTCCTCCTATGGGAAGAAGAGGGATCTACACGAGCCGAGCTCTAAGAGGATTGCAGTAGGCCTTCCATCAGGGTCACTTAACACAGGTCACCATAACCTGTACTGCACTTGTGCTCTTAGTACTGCTCTGAACTCACACTACCTCCTAACCACAGATCTAGGATCTAGCCAATCTTAGCCTGAACCATTAGGGGGATAAACAAAAGATCTGACCCTGTATCAGTGTTGAGGGGGAGTTCCAGCTACATCCAAACTCACACTTGTGTAAGCTTTACACACTCACACCATCCATGCTGTGATACTCTCATACAACCCCAGATTCAAACGGTCTGTCACCTGTCTGTCTGCCTGTCTCTCTGTCTGTCTGTTTGTCACTCATCTCATTACCACTTATAACAACACCTTATTGTAACTAAGTTCGTTCATACGGTCAGTGTATCCTTGGCGGCAACCTGTCTGCACGCACAGATGATCCCTTTATGAAGGTACTGATAGGTGGGTGGAGACCACCCTCCGATGGCCTAAACAAATCATTGCATGCACAATATCGTTTACTGAGTTCTTGATCTACTACCTAGGCCTACTGGAGATACCTTCTAGCGGTTGGGGAAATAAGTAGAATACATTTGAAAGCAAAACAATAAATATAGCCTATTCATTGTGTGCATATTTTCAATAAGTGTTGATGTAGATAGAAAAAGGCTGCAATGGGTTATTTACATTGGCCTGGAGAAAGATATTACAGTGTTTGTTTCCTGGTTTGACGTTGACCTCACCACATCATGAATACTGTGTAGCTAGTCGTGCCCCTGCAGTGCCTGTTGTGTCAGCATCTCTCTAGCCCTTTATCACTGGGCTGAACCTGCACTTTCTCTCGCGGTAAGAAGCCTCATTCAAATAACACGTTTCGATATGAAATTGCATGAAAATATTTGACAGTGCGTTTGTTGACCATCTGTAGCCTAATATATTAACTAATGTTAGGCTATGTGCCATTTTTATTGAACAAAAGTTACAGAACAGTACAAAACTCACTATATATAAACTATGCATGTATACATTTAATTGTAGCACTTGTAGCCTATCACTAGGCTATACATACTGAATAGTAGACTTGTATAGCCTAAGTTAGATTCCCATTTGCCAATAAACAGAGGCCTATTGGCTTCGGGTCTTTTTCAAAGTCAATATTATTTCAATGTCGCTCTGCAGACGTCATGTCCCTTTTGCAGCAAAGGTTGTGCATTTCAGCCAGAATTTCCATTTAAATGTTGGAATGTTGAAACTGGTTGACCATCATATTTAATTGCAACTTTTATCAACCGGATAGACCTAATATATCAAGACTTATATTATGTTTTTATTATTCCCAGAACTAATATATCATACTTTGCATCACTTTGAGATGGGCGAGTGGAGAAGTCAAGGCTGGTGGATGACACGACTGCCGCAAGCGGCGCTGCGGATTTTCCAGCGGCAGCAGCAGACAATAGCACAGGGAGGAGGCAGCATCAGGCTCCCTCTCCGGCCAGAATCCGGGAATGCGCCTCAAAATCAGCCCCAAAATCCTACAGCAGATCCAAAAATATAGTTTCAAAAGGAGGATCGAGGAATAAGGTAGGAAACGAGGGGCTTAAGGCCGCTGTCGTGAGGGAGGAGATCGAGAGATGCGACGTTGCAGCTGTTTACCCAGATGGTGCTGAAACGGATGCTGGCAATGCCAACAGGGCGGATGCTAGCAGAGAAGAAGATACAGAGGAGATATTTCACCAGATTCTCAAACCCGTAGTTCGTCGAAGCAGAGAAGAAGATACAGAGGAGATATTTCACCAGATTCTCAAACCCGTAGTTCGTCGTAGCAGAGAAGAAGATACAGAGGAGACATTTCACCAGATTCTCAAACCCGTAGTTCGTCGTTAGGTGTATCCCTGCCTCAAAGGCCTGTCTTCCCAACATATTGGGTCATACCGGCTCCAGCACCGCGTGTTTGGTGAAAGGGAAAACGAAGAAGCTTCGTGGGGAGTCGGTGAAAGCTTCAGCGGGCTACTGCAGGGACAGAAGAGGGGAATACGTGGGCTGCGGGCCGGGCCTTAGTCTGTGGAGCGAGGGTTGCTTGCAGACTGAACTCTGCACTTCCACCTACATAAGAAACTGAAGAGAAGCATCAGCAAGATGCACACGGCTGACAGCGCGGAGGCCGAGCCGGAGCCGTCTATCGGGACCATAGAGGCGGAGTTCGTGACACAGCAAGACGAGGGCCTTGAGGACGAATTGGAGAGACTGGTGGATGAGAATGAAGATCTAAAGGTTTGGCATCACTGACATTCAACAATATTCAATGTATACAAACACAATGTTTTTGCAGATCCAGTAACTGAACTGGTTGGCCACTTTTTGTTTGAGATTGAATTCAGGCCTATTCCCCAAAATTGGCATTACTAACATATGCTCATATATTCCAATGTAATCATGTATATATATGTATATATATATATATATTAGCATAAGTGAAAAGGTAGACTTCGTGTTTGATGATAACACTGCAACTGAGGTATTATTAATATTCCATGCATATTCCCCGAGGTTTATTATTAGAGATATACCGGAAAACTGTATGTTGATACAATGAAGCAAGCATATTTTTTAGCCAATTGGATAGGCTAAGTGAACAGTTGTTATTCTTTCTGTAACATTTGCAAAGAACTGATGTAGAAATGTGCTTAGTTCCCTTGGTTTGTTATTGATGCTTGCGAAAGCTAAATGATTTAGGTTGCCCTATAGCTACAAGGCAAACCCCTCTTCCCTATTAAGAACAATGAATGGCACCATCCTGTGTTTAGCCTACTTCTGTTCATTGATTGACATAATAATGAATAAGACCCTATTAATCGGTTCAGATTAGCTTGTCCCTATTCAATTACATCATCTTCAGAGGACCTAAACACTCCAACAACACCAATAATGCTGAAGCGTGAGCCCACGCCCCCTGTTGGCTACCAGTGTCTGATTGGCTGATCACTCATATTGATGTTCCAGATGGAGATCGAGGAGATGAGGACGGAGATGGACGAGATGCGTGACACCTTCTACGAGGAGGACACGTGCCAGCTGCAGGAAATGAGGCGTGAACTGGAGCGAGCCAATAAGAACTGCCGGATCCTCCAGTACCGGCTGCGGAAGGCTGAGAGGAAGAAGCTGCGCTATGCCCAGACGGGAGAGATCGACGAGGAACTACTGAGGAGCCTGGAGCAGGACCTGAAGGCAGGGAGGGAGTGTGTGTGTGTGTATATGTATGTATGTATGTGTGTGTATGTGTGTGTGTGTGTGTGTGTGTGTGTGTGTGTGTGTGTGTGTGTGTGTGTGTGTGTGTGTGTGTGTGTGTGTGTGTGTGTGTGTGTGTGTGTGTGTGTGTGTATGCGTGTCGGTAGTGTGTGTGTGTGTGTGTGTGTGTGTGTGTGTGTGTGTGTGTGTGTGTGTGTGTGTCGGTAGGCTTGATGTTGAAACTAATTTTATTAGTTGCTTAATGCACTGTCCATTCACCGCCATAATTAATTCAATCAACTTAAATCAATGTCCCTGTTTCTGTTTAATGCAGGTAGCGAAGGATGTGTCTGTGAGACTGCACCATGAGTTGGAGAATGTGGAGGAGAAACGCACAAAGACAGAGGACGAAAACGAGAAACTGAGGCAGAAACTCATCGAGGTGGAGGTGACCAAACAGGCCCTTCAGAATGAGCTGGACAAAGTCAAAGAGGTAAGAACACTCACCCACAATAGATTATACAATCTATACAGCACATATTTTGCTGTAATACTAGTTATTCAATTCCCAACAGTCTCAGAAGAGAAGAGGAAGCAAGGAGGTCCAAAAGTCAGACAAGAAGTCTGCCCAGACCCCAACAGAGGTGAGGGATCACCATGAAATGCTTTTATAAAACAATAAAAAGTGTTTTTTTCCAAACACGAGTGAGAGTTGTCTCCTGTACATCAGAACTGCATTATCTTCCTTCCAATTCCCCTTCTCTCAGGATGACAACGATGATCTCAAGTGCCAGCTGGCCTTCATCAAGGAAGAGGCTGTATTGTTGAGGAAGAAGACAGCTAAGATCGACAAGGAGAAGGACCGGCTGGAGACGGAGCTACAGAAGTACCGCTCCTTCTATGGGGACCTGGACAGCCCACACCCCAAGGGTGAGGCCTGGGGACCCCCCACCACCCGTGAGTCCGAGCTGAAGCTGCGTCTGCGCCTGGTGGAGGAGGAGGCTAACATCCTGGGGAGGAAGATCGTGGAGCTGGAGGTGAGAGACACAGGATGTGATGTAGAGTGTTTGATGTAGGTTATGACATGAAAGAGACCAGGAAATAAGTTTGCACAAGGGAACACAACTGTTCCAAGCATTTCTGCCTGTTCTGCTCAGAAGGTGCCTACAGAGAGAGGAAGATAGTGATTCATAACATAACTGACCAATCTGTCTTCATGTCATGTGTTTCCAGGTGGAGAACCGGGGTCTGAGGGCGGAACTGGACGACCTAAGGGGTGAAGGGGAGGGAGAAGGCGGGTCCGGTGGGGGGGCTGTGGGTGGGATGGGGGCGGGCCGGGCCCATGGGGAGGCTATGACAGAGCTGAGGCAGCAGCTGCAGCTGGTGGAGGACGAGGCAGAGCTCCTGAGGAGGAACCTGGCCGACGCTGAAGATCACAACAAGAGAGTGACGGGAGAACTCAACAAGCTCAGGTTTAAGGCCGGGACCCACGAGGGAGGGGCAAGGCATGGAGGAGTGACGGCAGGAGGAGTATGTTCGGAGAAGGCAGAGGCACTGCAGGAGGAACTGAAGACGGCCCGGCTACAGATTAATGATCTCAGTGGGAAGGTGAGTCGGTCTTCCACATTTGTTTTTCTGGTTTATTTCCGTAACCTTTAACATAGATTGAAAGTCAAAATGGCTGTGCAGACAATATGGTAAACAAAAAGATATCGCTGGAATCAAAGAAGAAAACAAAGACCAAACGTCATAAACATATCATGCCTCATTCAGCCAGTCCTATTCTCTCTCCCAGGTGATGCAGCTGCAGTATGAGAAGCGTGTTCTGCTCTCCAACATGCAGCGCTACGACCTGGCCTCCCACCTGGCCCTAAGGGGGGGCATCAGCCCTCGGGACAGCGATGCAGAAAGTGACGCAGGAGGGATCGGACCAAGCGGGCGCCGCGAAAGTGATGATGACTCCTCCTCCTCTCGCCTCCAGCCCCCGCACCGCAAACGCGAGGGCCCAGTGGGCGGGGAGAGTGACTCGGACGAGGTGCGGAACCAAACCCGCTGCCTCACGCCTACCCGGGGTCTCTATACCCCACCCCCTGAGACCGCCGGCCGCTTCCTGCCCCGCAACCTACAGGATCGCCAGCAGATGATTGACATTCGAGTGGAGGCGGAGCGTCTTGGCAGGACCATCGACCGGCTCATCGCCGACACGGCAACTATAATCGCAGAGGCACGGGTGTACGTTTCCAACAGCGACCTGTATGGGCGGGGTGAGGAGGAGGAGGAGGGTGGGAGGATCAGGGAGCATGAGCTGCTGTACAGGATCAATGCCCAGATGAAGGCCTTCAGGAAGGAGCTACAGGGCTTCATAGACAGACTGGAGGTGCCCAAACCTGAGGACAGGGAGGAGGAACCACTGTCGGTAAGTGTGTGTGTGTGTGTGTGCATTTGTTTTTCTGTGTGTTTCTTAATTAAAGAGATGTAGACTTGACCATGCCTGTTTGGCTGTATCAGCATAGTCTCTTCACTCGTCCGTCACCATTGAATATTCTGCTGACTTTATTCTCCTTCTTTCTCTGACCCTATTTTCCCTCTCGTTTCTCCTCCGTTGACACTCGTGTTCTGTTCCTCCTCTGCCCAGATGTTTCAGCCCATCATTTTACTCATCCTCATTCTAGTCTTATTCTCCTCCCACTCCTATGCCACCATCTTTAAACTTGTCTTTCTGTTTACCCTTTTCTTCGTCCTGTGATCCCGCCTCCCTCAATAGCATAGCCACATCCTTTGTTTGTTTTTTTTTGTGCTATTTTTTTAAACATTTGTTGCCAAGGTCACCGAACAGGAGCCTCCCTCTTCAAGCACAGGTCACAGTCACATAACAGGATATATGCTTAGGTTCAACACTGGAGACTACATTTCCCAACACCCACCACTTCCTTCATCACCCCCAAGAAAAGGTGAGTTAGCATAACACCTTTTTTGCCCAATTCCAGAATCAAATCCTATAGCCATAGTCCCTACCTGCAAAGAAATGTTGTAGCCTACAGGTAGACCACCACCATGTGGTAGTATATAAGGAATGTAGACCTACAATCTGATAGGAAAGGTGGAGGTTCCTCCTCATTGCTTACAAAAGTGTAAAAGATCAGATTTGAAACAAACAAGGTAAATAGTGGTGATTCAGAACCATGGCCAGCGACAATCAGAATTCCGATTCAGCACCTGTACAGCGTGGACTGCGACAATGCAAACGAAGGATGTTTGCCCTTCAACTCGCCGTTTCCCAAACTCAGTCCTCGGGACTCCCAAGGGGTGCACGATGTTTGTCCTAACACTACATAGCTGAGTCAAATGATCAAAGCTTGATTGATAGTTAATTATTGAAATCATCTGTGAAGTGTTAGGGCAAAAACCAAAAGGTGCACCGGAACACCGATTTTGTCAAACCCTGCCCTAACTATTTGATACGGACTCAGAAGTCAGGGCATTCATACTTCTTGCGGTTCAATGCGGAGCTATATGGAGCCCTCTGCATTGTTACAACATTTGAGAGGCATGGCGTGGCTCTGGAGGCATCACAACTGCATCACACCATCCTTATGGCGCCTCCAACCACATTTTCGAATCTAGCATAAATTGGCTCATAGTCTGAGGATTCCCACATTCCTATCCACACCAAATATATTTTGGTTTTGAGCTATCAGATGGCTTTCGCAACACACTGTTTATGTCGACAAGTGTCCATCATGTCAGTGAACTATTTTGGGTTAGAACCTAATGGTGGTCGCATGACGCGCGCGATGATATTGTGCAACCTTTATCAACAGCAATGGCAATGCCCAAATAAATAAACTATAAAATAGTAGTGAAATTGGAGTAAAGTACTCGCTGACGCGCCAGATATCAAGTTTTTCGAAAACAAAAACCCGAATTAAAATAATGTTAGCGCAGGTGTCACATATATGCTACATTTTGGCAATCAAAATTGTAAACAAATAAGAGTAGTTTGGAGTCACAAAACGAAATCTGCTAAGCACCCCAAAGCGGAGTAGCAACAGGAGTGCCTATTGGCTCAGAGCTCGGCAGCTGAAATAGCTATGCAAACAGTTTCCCTCTCTACATTGCTTTTTAATTATAGACAGGATGCGAGTGACGACAGTCCTCCCATCGAGACCTCAAATGCTGGAATAAATTTGACATTAAGATACTTGATCTTGGCTCCAGTGATGCGACGTAAATACGAGGTGCACTATAAAACCTGGGTCCCCCTCTGGAACATAAGTTGTTTACCCTGAAAAAAGGTGCCTGCTCTGGACATAACCCTGCCCAGGCTTGACAAGAGAGGGTTCCTGTAAAATCCAATCCGCGGGACTTTAAAACAGAGGAACAAAAGCTAGTATTTCGCGACAAGTGGACTGAATGTAGCCGTGGAAGCGCAGCCGTCACCTGGCAAACAGGATCTCAAGAAATTCACGGTGAATGCCTTGGCTAGACTGAAATCAGGATGAATTATCTGCCACTGCGATATATCCTCAGCGATTAACAATAAAATCGTCAAGGAGAATATTGAACAGACAGGTAAGGCCACATGAAGAAGTTCATATTTAAATGTATTTTATGGATATGAAGAGTTCCATTAAGGTTTGTTTTACGCATCTCTACAACTTGGGTTTCATACAATAATTGGACAACAACTTAATAAGGACAAGTAGTAAAATATAACATTGCAGATCCACTGTGGGCTTGATCTATTGGGTCACATTTGATCAACCTGTACCTCCCCTTTGGTGCCTTTTCTTTTACGCACAACTAAATAGGTTACATTTGGTCATGTCATGCGGCCTTCTGAAATGACCTGATGTACTCTAATACGTCAATGCTGCGATAGAGGCCTACGGAATACCGTTTAAGCCAAGCCAATACGCGCCCCCCTATACAGCATTATGGACAATTCTCTCGAGGTGAGTTGGCCATGCAGCATGCAGCCGAGTGCGAAATGAACTTATCGTTTAGCGGTGACACGGAGGGCACACGTTTCCATTGTTCGCAAAGTGTGACTGAAGGCTAGAAGAAATGCGTCCTGCGGGTAACCTGTACGTGTTGAATAGTTTGGGGGGGGGGGGGGGGGGGTTGTATTCGAGATACACCCCGCTTTTGAAAAATGGGGTATATGTGCTCATTAAAACGGGTCATGGCTGTAATTGGAAGGTTTCCAAAGTTCCATTATAGAAAATTGGGAAGGACAGAGCGAAGGGTTGGAGCAGAGAGGATAGTGACCAACAGCCAAATAGTGAGGTTGTCACACTACACCAGGCAGTCCTTGGCACTTGTCACATAGGTATCTTAAATGACAATGAAATATGGGTGGGAATACAGAGCCCAAAATGCTTTGAATCTTTCCACGAAATCCACAAAATGTGTATTTATTCAGATTAGATTCAGATTGTGTAAAAGTCAGGGTTCCAGGTGTGATTGCAGGGTACAGTACAAATCTCAGGCTTCGAGCTCCAACATGCAGGACTAGTGAAATCAAATAATTAAAATAGTAATAAAAACAATATGAATATAAATAGCACTATATACATAACAGCTGTGGCAGTGATTAAAAAATAAATGACCATTGGGGTGGAGGCAAAGTATAGACTGTTGAGGGAGGGAGGTGGAATGACCATAGGGGGAGCAGTAGCATTACCATTGAGTGAAATAAAAATAGAAAAGTACATATTTACAACTGCTATTGTGATGAATGTAATTGGAGTGGGGGTAGAGTATAGCCAAGGTGGGGGGTAGTAGGTAGAATGTCCATGGGGAGTACCAGGCAAGGTGGGGGGGGTAGCAGGTAGAATGTCCATGTGGAGTAGCAGGCAAGGTGGGGGGGGGGGTAGCAGGTAGAATGTCCATGGGGGGAGTACCAGGCAAGGTGGGGGGGGGGGGGGTAGCAGGTAGAATGTCCATGGGGAGTAGCAGGCAAGGTGGGGGGGGTCCATGGGGAGTAGCAGGCAAGGCAAGGTGGGGGTAGTAGGTAGAATGTCCATGGGGAGTAGCAGGCAGGTAGAATGTGGGGAGTAGCAGGCAAGGTGGGGGGTAGTAGGTAGAATGTCCATGGGGAGTAGCAGGCAAGGTGGGGGGGGTAGGTAGAATGTCCATGGGGAGTAGCAGGCAAGGTGGGGGGCAAGGTAGAATGTCCATGGGGGTAGCAGGCAAGGTGGGGGGGTAGGGAATGTCCATGGGGAGTAGCAGGCAAGGTGGGGGGTAGTAGGTAGAATGTCCATGGGGAGTAGCAGGCAAGGTGGGGGGGGTAGAATGTGGGGAGTAGCAGGCAAGGTGGGGGTAGTAGGTAGAATGGGGAGTAGCAGGCAAGGTGGGGGGGGTAGTAGGTAGAATGTCCATGGGGAGTAGCAGGCAAGGTCCATGGGGGGGGGTAGTAGGTAGAATGTCCATGGGGAGTAGCAGGCAAGGTGGGGGGTAGTAGGTAGAATGGGGAGTAGCAGGCAAGGTGGGGGGGTAGTAGGTAGAATGTCCTTGGGGAGTAGCAGGCAAGGTGGGGGGGTAGTAGGTAGAATGTCCATGGGGAGTAGCAGGCAAGGTGGGGGGGTAGTAGGTAGAATGTCCATGTGGAGTAGCAGGCAAGGTGGGGGGGTAGTAGGTAGAATGTCCATGGGGAGTAGCAGGCAAGGTGGGGGGGTAGTAGGTAGAATGTCCATGGGGAGTAGCAGGCAAGGGGGGGGGGAGGTAGAATGTCCTTGGGGAGTAGCAGGCAAGGTGGGGGGGTAGTAGGTAGAATGTCCTTGGGGAGTAGCAGGCAAGGTGGGGGTAGTAGGTAGAATGTTGGGGAGTAGCAGGCAATTTGAATGTTGGGGAGTAGCAGGCTGGTGGATGTCCATGGGGAGTAGCAGGCAAGGTGGGGGGGAGTAGGTAGAATGTCCTCCAGTTCTCCCATGTCTTATGTCCTTGGGGACTAGGGAGTTTACTAATGTCCACAATAATCATCCCCATCCTCTCTTCCTTTGCAGTGTTCCTCTAACATTTCCACACCTTGGTGACCCCTTAAAGACAAAAAGCTAGGAAGTTAGGAAGTTTAAACAGAAGAAGGAAGAAGAAGTTGTTGGTGGAAGAAAAGAAAGTTGTGACAGGAAGTAAAAAGTTGCTGCACGAAGCGGCCCAAAATGGCGGCCACCGAACTTCAGCGCGGTCTGGAGCAGGCTGGGCGGGGCTGGGGAACAGAGAGGGGGGAGCTTCTGGACAGCTTTGACTCAGAGATGCAGGAATGGGAGGACCAGCTGCAGGACATGCAGAGGAAGATAGAGGAGGTGAGGGGTCAACCAGATGCGTTCCATCAAGTTCTAAAATAAAGTAAAACATCATCCAAATACATGGGATAGTCCAAACATGGTCCAACATGCTCAAGCACAGTTCTGACATAGTCAAACAAGATCCTAGGTAGAGTAACATTACCTGAAAGGGGGTATCAGTAGTGTGAACATTTTCACTTTGAGAGAGTGTCTTTCTCGTCTCGCACCCTTGGTCATCTCTGAAGAGTGTTTAACTGCTTGTGTGTGTGTGTGTGTGTGTGTGTGTTATAATACACTGTTGGAGCCACGCCCCTTTTTGAGACCCCATGTCCCCTTTGGAGTAATGATTACAGACAGATGTTAACAAGCTAATTAAACTGTGATGTGCTGACAGACAGTCAGAACACTGTGAAAGATGATAGTGGTGAATGCATTAAAGCTTAAAATAGCGAAGCAAGCAGACACTCACTCCAACTGACATAACAAATGTGTAGATTATAAAAATAGTTGGGTCGTGTAACTATTTTGGGATGGTTATATGGATTGCGTAAACAAGGTTGACATTGTCGTAGGTACAGACTTGTTTTGTGTACATACGGTCTTGTATCTGTATGTATATTGGGTTTTGGAACACGCCTATGTTGTAAGTGTAAATAATTAGTCGAACTGGTGAATACAACTATTCAAACTTGTGTTCACGTTGTGACGGTAGGTGTTTGATCATTATAATGTTTCTGCTCATATTTCAGCTTTACAATGAGGTGCAGGCTCGTAGAGGGGGAAATGATGTCACCATGGGCAACGGCAAAACTGATAGGATGCACCATGGCAATGGCTTCTGTGACCGGCCTGGCAGCCATAGCAACAGAACCAAGGACGACCCAAGAGCTGTTGTAGTGCCAAATCACTGGAGCAACGGTTGTAGTCACGGCCCCAACGGTTACGGCGAACCTGTCAACCATCAGATTGGTGGCTATTATCCAAATTGCAACGGTGCAGTGGAACTTGAAGACTTGTTGCAGGATTATCTTGGACATGGTCACGGAAAGACCTGGAAGACCAACTCAGCTCTCAACAATGTGAGTAGCTACAGTAACTAAGGATTAAAGTTGATAGGCAGCCCTGTCCAAAAAAATAACCTTTACCCTATGTGTCACCCCATTGGTGTTTGCAGACCCAAAAAAATCTGATAGGTGGAAGCAAGATGGTAGAAACTCCACGTAGCTCAATTGAATAGATGGGGCCACCTCCATATTTATTATACCTATAGTGTTCACTTCGAGTCTTCAAACCTTTGAGGGCCCTAAGCAGGGTTGTTTTCAGTAATAAACATTTAAATAAATGACGTCTCAATACTCCACTGGAAATTGCATAAGTGTGGCTGTAGAGCTGAATTTGATATACTGTATCTTTGCTAGTTGCACTATTCTACATCACTGATTATTTCCTCTCCCAGGTAACCCTTGTCCCACTTCTCTCTCAGCATCTGAAAGAGATCGCTAAAGGCAGCCAGGATCAGTCTGTGCACCAGGATGCAATGAAGAGGAGGCCTGTTGAGAATGAGAGGTAAGAAGGACGTCCACAGACCTCAGTAATACTGAGATCATTTTGAGAAGATCATTTAGAGAAGATCATTTAGAGAGTAAAATCCACCTATATGATTTTGTATTTTAGTTATTTTACTAATTGAGTTATTTGCTTGTTAATCTGGTTTAGGATTGGTCAGGTGCGGTTTGCGGACGAGGAGGCTGAGAACAGGAAGAACAGAGTGTCACACAGAAAGAGTTCCCCCTGCAGGGACCTTAACAAGCCCCCTCATAGACAGAGAGAAGGTCCTCCCGTACCCCCCCGCTCCACCTCCCAGGTTGCCTCATCCGAGACTTCCCCAGCCCTCGACAGAAAGTCCCACTCCCCTGGGGTCCTTGGGGACAAGACGTGTGGTAGCCCCTCGGTCCTCAGGAAGTTTGGGGCCATGCTCCAGAAGAACGAGGGGAAAACCCTCACTGACACCGGTGTGGTGACCAACCAGGTGCCTATCGAGAACAAGTGTCCCACCCCCGTCTGTCAGCGCAAAGAGCTGGGCGGCAGCAGGGTGCCTGGGCGCTTGCCTGCCCAGAAATGCCAGGCGGATTCCATCATGCTTACAGTGGAGATGGATCCCAGCAAAGAACGAGGATCTGGTGGGGCAGTGAGAGACTATAGGAGAGAGAGCCAGCTTGGTGAGGGTAGAGGCACCTCAATGGGTAGCTATGCTCACCCTAAAGGACCCCAGGCAGGGCGTCAGAGGAGGACCGAGGCCAAAGCAAGGGCCCTCGGAGGGGCAGACAGAGAGACAGACATTGGTCTGGTCCAGGGGGAGAGGGCCAGGAGGCCTGCATACCAGCCTAGGGAGCCCATACTGGACTACAGGAACTTGAGTGGGTCCCATGTTGGAGCTCAGAGGATTCAGAGGGGAGGGCCAGTTGCAGGTCAGAAAGAGGACGATGGACTCATTGAGCTACTGGATATGCTGGACATCGAGCACGAGTACAACTCTAGCCCCCAAGCCGCAAAGACTGCCTACAGAAAGGACACACAGAAGGTGAGATAGGCATAGCAAACACACACACACAGTCTTGATCTGACCCACTCTTATCGTCTCTCTCCAGGTGAGCCCAGCTGAGTTGTCCCCAGCAACCCCGTCACTGAACTTCTCTCGTCCTGCCCGCCCAGCCAATCAACGCCCTCCATCCAGGTGGGCTAGCTGTGCTCCCACTGCCTTGATCTCTGCCCCCTCCGGTCCAATGTCCCGCGCCCCAAGCCCCTTGGCACACACCCCTAGCCCCATAGCAAGAACCCCAAGCCCCGCCCTAAAGCAGAAATCTTTCTGCTCCTATTTGCTCCACACCGAGACTGCCATCATGTGAGAGACACGTTCCCCGACCCCCTTTTAACCCCGCCTCCCCTCCCCCAATTCAACCCCACGGGGTATTTCTCTGGAAATACTAAAGACTGTTCTTTCGATCCGTCTTGAAAAAAAGTGCTTTAAGAGATTTTCTATGAGATTACTTATTAGAATGACTTACACATATAAGAAACAAAATGGTTGACTCTTATTCAGTCTCCAGTGTTACTGTGGCCTTCCTTTCTCCTGTGCCAAACTTCTTTACTTTTTGTTTCTTTCACTCTTTTACTTCCCTTCTATTCTTTCGTTTTCTCTTTCTTTTTTATTGATGATTTTTGGATGGCTGTGTATATTGCGATACAGCATGGCCCCCTTACTTGCGAGTGCGTGTCCCTGTGTGTGTGTGTGTGTGTGTGTGTGTGTGTGTGTGTGTGTGTGTGTGTGTGTGTGTGTGTGTGTGTGTGTGTGTGTGTGTGTGTGTGTGTGTGTGTGTGTGTGTGTGTGTGTCAATCCTAATGAGTGCCATGTTGGCTTGTTTTTAAAAGCGAGTTGGCCGTGTCCTGTCACCACAGCAGCAACATGCTAACTGTCTATAGTGTGTTTTACTTTGTCATATTATCAAAATAACACATTTGAAACTGTTCAAGTAACCATAGTAAGACATACAGTTATGACTGTGTAATGCTTCTGCTGTCCTTTTTTCTCTCTTGATAATAAATAAACACGACAGTGCTTTAATAAACTGAGTCCGTCTATCTGTAGAAGTCTTGTTTGATGACTTATTTAATTGGTTGGGGTTGACGAAGTGTAGCTAATTTCATGTACCAACACTACAGAGATTCACTACCATGCTTACCCCATACTGAAAAAGTAATATATTGGAATATGGTTCAATAAAACAGAAATATATTTAAATATAGTACCAGTCAGTGTGGACACACCTATTCATTCCATGGTTTTTCTTAATTTTTACTATTTTCTACAATGTAGAATAATAGTGAAGACATCAAAACTATGAAATAACACATGGAATCATGTAGTAAGCAGAAAAGGGTTGAACAAATCAAAATATATTTTCTATTTGAGATTCTTCAAATACCCTTTGCCTTGATGACAGCTTTGCACAATCTGCGCATTCTCTCAACCAGCTTCATGAGGTAGATACCTGGAATGAATTTCAATTAACAGTTGTGCCTTGTGTAAAGTTAATTTGTGGAATTTCTTTCCTTCTTAATGCATTTGAGCCAATCAGTTGTGTTGTGACAAGGTATGGGGGGTATACAGAGGATAGCCTTATTTGGAAAAGACCAAGTCCATATTATGGCAAGAACGATTCTAATTATCACGGCTCAGGCTAAGACCCAGATGCAGACACAGGAGGCAGTACGAATCTCAAAGTTTATTGAAGTTCAAGGGGCAAGCAAAAGGTAAGTGAGGCAGGAAAATGGTCATAATCCAAATCAGAGTCAGGCATGTACAGGACGGCAGGCAGGATCATGGTCAGGACAGACAGACGGGTCAGAACTGGGAAGACTAAGAAAAACATAAACTAGAGCACAGGAAACACGGGAACACGCTAGTAGGACTTGATGGAACAATACAAACTGGCAACAGACCGAAAACACAGGTATAAATACACAGGGAATAATGATGGGAAATGGGAAACACCTGGTGGGGGGTGCAGACAAGCACAAAGACAGGTGAAACGGATCAGGGAGTGACACAACTGGCTCTCATTGAGGACCGCCACAGGAAAGGAAGACCCAGAAGTTACCTCTGCTGCAGAGGATAAGTTCATTAGAGTTACCAGCCTCAGAAATTGCAGCCCAAATAAATGCTTCACAGAGTTCAAGTAACAGGCACATCTCAACATCAACTGTTCAGAGGAGACTGCGTGAATCAGGCCTTCATGGTCGAATTGGTGCACAGAAACCACAACTAAAGGACACCAATAAGAAGAATAGACTTGGGTGGGCCAATAAACACGAGCAATGGTCATTAGACCAGTGGAAATCTGTTCTTTGGTCTGATGAGTCCAAATTTGAGATTTTTGGTTCCACCCGCCGTGTCTTTGTGAGATGCAGAGTAGGTGAACAGATGATCTCCGCATGTGTGGTTTCCACCGTGAAGCATGGAGGAGGAGGTGTGGGGGTGCTTTGCGGGTGACACAGTCTGTGATTTATTTAGGATTCAAGGCACACTTATCCAGCATGGCTACCACAGCATTCTGCAGCAATACACCATCCCGTCTGGTTTGTTCTTATTGGGACTGGCTGTGTAAGGGCTATTTGACCAAGAGTGTGCAAAGCTGTCATCAAGGC